>NW_024582641.1:265592-291444 GCF_018398535.1 Haplochromis burtoni | reverse complement strand
TTTTTTTTTTTTTTTTGCCTGTCCCGTTTGGCTCTTTTGCCATCAGAATTGTTGTCTAAAGGCAAAGAAAGATGCCCAACGGATTTACTTTACCAAATTGACCATCCCAGCCTTGCCGTAATGGTCCATTTGATTCACCTTTTATTGTTTATTTTATTTATTTTCACTTGCTAAATACGGGACAGACTTGACTGGGGAAAGAAGAGGGAGAAAGAAAGAGGGAAAGAAAAACAGCGGAGAAGAGGGACGGGTGATAAAGGGCAAAAAACAAAAACCAACAAATAACAGACAAAAAATACATATATCAATCACCTGGATCACCTGTTGAGAAAGAAAAAAGAGAAAACAAGCAGAAGAAAAAAAAAGAGCAACATAATAAACAACATCACGATGATCTATGGGAATATAACAGTAAATACTAAATATTAAACATTATTGTGCAGCACGTAAGATCGACAGCAGCACAGTGTGCTTTGAGGTAGGAGCCAAAAAGGGTGTAGTTTGTGTGTGTGGCACCTGGTCACCTGTGAGCATGAGCGCGCTTGTATTTAAAAGGTTCCTTCATGTAGATGCTAGAGGGTGTGGGGGGGCCACAGCCCCGTCCTCCAGGGCATGAAGCAGGTATGGAGGAGATCAAAACTCCAGACATCCAGAGGCCCCCAGAACACAAGAGACCAAGGAAGACCAACAGAGGGGCAGCCGCGCCACTGTCCAGAAAGAGCTGAGGAGAGTCCCAGATGAGGGCTCACTCAGCAGCCGCGGAGCAGAAGCCAGGGGGAGTTGCCCAATCTCTCAGATCTGCAAGCTTGGGAGAAACATTAATACCTAAATATTTTATATTTCCCGATTGCAGTGGTGTAGAAGAAGAATTATGGAAGGCGCGATTATTGGAAGGACTGTAGATTTTGACCAGTTAATTGAATAATCTGATATTCTTGCAAAAGTGTTTATCAATTCAATCACCCCAGAGATATTGGTTTGTGAGTTTTGGAGAAAAAGTAACACATCATCCGCATAAAGGCTGATCTTATGTTCCACGTTCTTGCATTTTATGCCCTTAATTACTGAATTCTGTCTAATTGCTGCTGCTAGTGGTTCAATAAAACAGTGAATAGCCGTCTGGACCTGGAGCCTTATTATTTGGCATGCTTATCAGGCTTCCTGGAGTTCACCTGGCATCAGTGGTGAATCCAGTGTATTGCTTGAGTGTCTAATAATTTTGGAAGAGTTATGTTGTCTAAAAACTGATCAATTTCCTTTTTAGATGGGTTTATTTGTGGTGAATACAACGTTTTATAGAAATCCCTGAAAATGATATTTATTTGTTTCAGGTCATATACTGTGTTCCCAGATAAATCTTGAACAGCACATATAGTTGTTTTTTATTTATTTATTTTTAGCTGGTTTACTAGAAATTGACCGGATTTATCACCATGTTCATAATTTTGTAAGCATAGTCTTTGTACTAAGAATTTAGTTTTTTTGATCACTTATCTCATTTAATTCTAGTTTTGTTTTGCGTATTTTGTTCAATGTTTCCTGATCTTGGTGGGACGCGTAGGCTTTTTCTAGGGATTTGCTGTTTTTTTCTAATTCCTGAATATTTTTGTTTTCTTCTTTCTTTTTATGTGACGAGAAAGAGTTTAAAGGAAAAAGGGATATTTCCAAACGGCCATTACACAAAGGGACAAAAGGTCCAATGTATGTGAGTGTGTGGGTAATTTTTAAAAAACTATCCAAAAATAGGCACTTTTAGGCATTTAAATAAAGTCATATCGTTTATGCTGTTCAATACCTAAGAAATTTCAACTCACAGACGGTGCCAAAATGTGCCAAATGGCAAAACGCCTGACTATGAGTTTATAAAACCCACTGTGACATTTCTGTTTCACTTCAGGAACATCAATCTTTTCACAGATAATGTTTATATGTTGGTAACAGTTTTTGTGGAATTTATTGTCTACTGGAGCATATTTTCAAAGTGGTTATATGCAATAAAATCCAAAAATAATTTAGACATGGAAAAAAATCGACTTCTATTTTCTAGCTCCAGTAGCTTTGACACAGTAATGCCTCCTGCAATATTTACAACTCTGATAAAATCTTACAAGTGTTTGCTTTATTTTGATACCAAGACTTTTTACAGAGAAATTTTAATTGCAGAGAAATACACTATTCATTTTGGACATGTCATTTCCGAGCAGGAACCTTAGAAAGACCCTTTGGGCTTAAGAGGCTACCTATTGAGCTTGGTGAAAGACAGAGATGAGTTGGTGCCTGAGGTACCACATTCAAACATTCCCGCCTCACTCCTTTGTTGTGATGATCTCACACCAGCCCAAAGAGCAGATATTGATGTATTGCAACGGTCGTTTGCAAATGTGTTTTTCATCCTGTCGATTTACACCACCATTATACAGCACCACGTTAAGACTTGCCTGGGCGTGATGGTGCCCTCACAGTGCTACAGGTTACATGAACACAAAAGAAAAGCACTTCAGAAAGACTAACCTGCTATGCAGGTAATAGGAGTAATTAAAGAGTCTCACAGCAAATGGCGTAGCCCCATAGTTCTTATCATGAAAGTTGGCTGGATATGGCATTGTGTAGATTTCATCAAAGGTGAATGACGTTTCAATATTCGATGCTTATTCTATGCCTTAGATTAACAAGGTCTTGGATAAGTTAGGTACTGCTTGTTTTTTCACAACAATGGATTTGACCAAGGGCTACAGTCTCTGGATTCCAAGAAAAAAATGGGGTTCCCCACTTCTTATCAATTTGTTACCAAATTGTGAATACAGCATGGGGTACCACTTGGGGGATAGGCAGGTTTGTCCTCACACCACACCTCGTCCTTCTGGTTTCCGCACACCTGTGGATAGTCATGCACCTGGAACTGATGACTTCCTATTCTTTGCTGGATAGTTCCTGCTACCACAGTTAGGGAAGCCTCCTGCACTCTATTACCTACTAACCCTTGAACAAAACTCACCTGGTGCTATTTGTGCTCAGATCTTTTGGTAATTACCTGAGTGGGGAATCTGCAGTGAAACATCTGGAAACTGCCAGAGAGCTGTTTGTGTCTGGGGAGTCTGGGAGCATCACTACTGCTTGAATTCTTGTTGCTGGACATTCTGCACTGCAAATAAATGGATATAAAGCTTGAAAGTCGAGTCCTGCATTTGAGTCCTGCCTGAGTTATGTTTATGGCATACAATGTACTACTAGAAACTTGCCAGCATCCAGTGTATAATCAGCTTTAGTGATTTGAATGAACTTTCCCTTTAAATGGAAGAACTACCACTGTGTGTTTTATATGGCTGCCACGATCAAAATCGTCGACGACTAATTTAATAGTCAACGTGTCGTTTGAAGCTTTGTAAGAAGATCCCGAAAGACACAGGAATAAGTAGTAGGATTTAAGAGTGTAATAACAGTCTGAAACAGAAGGTGCCAGCACTGCATGTACAAGAATGCCAGCTGCCATTAAACCCCGAAGAAGAAGAAGCAGTCTCCGGTATCGTAGCTGTATACAAATTCAGGGGGCGCATCCTTTGGAGGCCACATTTGTAGGCCGATTACGTTACAGCGACACGACGAAGACTGTCCAAATTTGAAGACTCCGACAAATGCGGCTGACAAATGCGCCCTTCATTTCCCCAGATTTGAAGAATGGGTCGGGTGTATACTTCGTGGCCCAACCTATCCCTGAATTCATAGCGCGGCCTAGCCAATTCCAGTTTCAAACAATGGCGGCAGCTACTTACTTTTAAGCTACTTAGTTTGTAGTCATGTTACTCTTTCTGGGTCAGAAAATAAACTTTTAATATTTTTTCAGGCGAGAACGTAGCTGTGTATAGTTCAAAGATCTGCTTGGTTTATCAAGACATCATATATTTGCAAAAACGTGGGAGCACTTTTGCCTTTTGTCCCCCCTTGGGTTCAAGGCTCACTAGAGCCGGCGAGAACACTGGACTCCCGGCACATCGTTTTCAGATCCTCTCGATCTTTCGCTACTCAGGTTAAACATGATATATAAGTCACTTAGATAACTTAAAAATGTTATTGTTTGTCTTTTTTCAGTGTTTTATTTGTTCCTGAGTAAATCAGTTTGGCTGAGATTAAAGTTATAGTTTTCACACAGCTGAATAACGTCACACAGAAAACTGATTAAACAGAAGTGTGAGATGGTAGAGAATTTACTTTAGTGTCCTGATACATTTTAGTGAGCAAGGAGCAGACGGCTGAGTTTATTAAACTTTACTGAGACAATCTGCAAATTTCATTAAAAGTTTAATAAACTATCATCTTGTTTTTATTTTTAGTTAGCACCTTAAACACTTCAAGCTGTAAGCTAATGATAGTTATATAAGAGCAGACGCATGCTGGTGCAATAAGCTGTATGTTTTACGTCCAATGGATGCACGATCTGATTAGTTGACTAATTGCAAAAATAATTGGTGACTAGTCAACTATCAAAATAATCGTTTGTGGCAGCCCTAGTTTTATAAGCAAGAAATCACATATAACTCCATTAATTAATTGGTACCTGTTAATTGCTACACTACTGTCTGTGTAGGTTCTCACTCATCAAGACCCAAGTGCTTGAGTTGAAGGTGAGCAGCCTTTTTTAAAAAAAAAAAATAAAGTAAATAAATCGTCTCATTAAAAAAAAAAATCAATACATAATCTGAAAATAAATTTTTGCTTTCTGCTTAAAAGTTCGAGATAAAAGTTATTTTTAAAAGTCGCTAAAAATGATTTTCCAAATTTGAATAAGCTACTCACTTTCATACCGTGATAAAGAAACAATGCATTGTCATTGTGTTCTGGATATTGGTTAGGGAAGATGTTCTCCCAGATGTGTTGTAGCCAATCAGAGTTCAGCTTGAAGGAAAGTCCACAAAAGTGATGTGAAACTTTATGTCTTGAGGAGGACAGTCTATGCAGTCCTTCTCTCTGCCCCCCACACTCACAGAGACAGCCCTGTTCTCTCTTGCCTGCAGATGTCATTACTGAGGCATTTAGACAGAAAATCCATTGACACTGATATGAACAGATAAATACAGACACAATTACAGATATATACTTTATTAATTCGACACTAGGGAAATTTACTTGTTGCAGCAGCACAAGGGTCAGAAAAAAAGGTGGAGTAGAAATTTATTAGAAAACAATAAAATAGAAAAACATGGAAAGATAAGGTAAAAGAAAAAAAATTATATATACATATATATAATTTTTTAAAAAGTCAAAGAGCAATTGCCTCTGTGGGCCAGCCTCATCTGCCGAGTGTAGATTGAATGTTATAGAGGAGAACTGTACAAACTGATCACTTTACTTTTGTGTTCTCTTTTCTCTGTAGAATTTTGCAGATGTCTAGCTTTTTATTGCTAAGCTATTGTCACTGAACTGGAATGAATGACACAGAGCTCCTTCAAAACTGGCACAGCTATATAAAATGGTGCCATTTGCATTTGATGTGCTTGTCAGAGCGACACGTCAGAAACACTGACGTTTGAAAAGAATGTAGACTCAAAATATCACCACACTTTCCCAACAAATGTTGTTACTGCTAAGGCAGGTGCATCACTGATTGACACTACTACTTATTTCTTTTTCTTGTCTCCAAGAAAATTAGTAAACATGAAACATGTTTGTAAGGTATCTGCTCCTATTTACATCTTGTCAGAGTATATGTTTGCCAAGGCTAAAAAGAATTATAGCTATCATGGGAAATATATATGTTTCTTTTCTAGACATTTGCAGTCTTCTGTATACAGAATATCTGTACTTTTTCAGTGTGGACACTAAGCCACCAATCAGGCAAGAAGCACACACTAAAAACTAAAGTTCTTTGCCAGAGACTAAAGGCTGCCCATATATATTTAAACTATGGTGCTTTATGTGTCTTCTCCACGATGCTGAGAATGTTTGATATGTTGCTTTTTCTGTTATGATTAACTATGTTTCATATTTATGTCATTGTTTGTAAGTGGTCCGCAGGTGCGCATTCGCTGTCAAAATAAAAAACGCGCACCAGATAAGAAGTTGCAACGCACGTTTGCGTACATAAGATTCTCTGGAGGAGGACAGACATTTGTTTAGAACTCTTAAAGATGTCGAAAGAATTAAGCTCCTTTAAGCAATTACTTTGGTTTTCCTCCATCTCCAAAGAAATGTCAGAAGGAGTCCGAACCGCAAAAGAAGCGCGTATTCTCGGAAAAGTGGTTGCAGGAGGTGAGCTGGCTTCAAACAAATGATGAACGCACAGAGATGTGGTGCAGAATTCCACTCTAGCGGACAAAAACAGTGCCTTTTATATGTACGCAAACACGCGTTGCAACTTCTTATCTGGTGCGCGTATTTCATTTTGACAGCGAATGCGCACCTGCGGACCACTTATGTGCACCCCTGACTATAGACCTGCAACAACCCTTTAAATAACATTTTTTTTATGACATTTTTTTTCAGGCAGAAAAACTAGAGAGACACAGGTTCCATATGTGTCATGTCATTGTGCTTGGGATTTTTGCACACATTTAATGATGATTGCATTTCTCACAAAATCTAGTCAGCTCCCTGTTTATCTACTAAATCTTTTACACCCACACTGATTTTTGTGGTCTCTTCACTGAAGTTCCTGTATGTCACCTTACCTATGTTACAAAACCAACCCATTTTCCCCCTAAACTTGAAGTGCTTTTGTTACCTCCACCTAACCACAAAGTGGACTCTTTATGTGAACCTTTGGTGTCACAGTTGTAGGATTTCTACACCCAACATGCACATGCTTCCTGAAACAGCAAAGAACAATCATACAAGCATTTGAGAGTTTTAAAAAGGCTTCTGCTGGAATTAATAATGGAAATGGCATGTGACTATTGTTAAAATAAGTTCTCAGCCCACTCTCAGGTAGTTTTAAAGTAAATTAAAATAATTTTAAAAAGAGGAAAAAAATGGAACTTTAAAGAAAAGTTCAAATAATGCAGTTTTTGAAGTGAATAGGACTTTTTGAATTCCATTTGAATTTCTTTCTGTGGCACACCTCAGAGGATCACCTGGTCAAAATAAAAGACTTCTGTAGGGTGCTGGTTCAGCTCACTTGGAAGAGCAGGCAACCATATGTCACATGGCTGAGAGTGGTTGTCCCAGGTTCAAGTCTGATCTGCTGCCCTTTGTTGCATGTCTTCCTCTGCCTTCCTGTCAGTCTTCACTGTCCCTGTTCATTGAAGGCCAAAAAAGAAGACTTTCTATGATTATAGAACTGATTAACTTCTATCTATGAATCTAACAGATAAACAGTATACTGGAATTTAATTAATGGTAACAATGGATTTTGTAAAGCAACAAAACAAAATTTTAAAAATCATCTTCACAGGATATATTTGTTGATTTTTATGCTCACTGTGTCAGTATTTTCATGAATGCTATTTTTAGAAGTCAACACTGACAATATCAGTGGATCAAACTTATGCAAATAAAAAATGGAAGTCCTGTCTTTGTGTCATGGTAATTTCCCAATTAAAGCTAAATAAGTCAGAAAGTTGGGGAGGGGAATTTCTTATGTGTAGGGATGCAAAAATGTTAAATAACTCTGAAGTAGTGATACATTCCTAATTATAACTCACTACACACCAAAACAAACGCTGGTAACATTATAAGAAATGAATGACTCGATCATTCAATAATTGTAAAAAGTTTATGAGTCAATCATAATATGTAGATCTTTAATTTTTCAAAACTTACTCATCGTACTGTCATAAATACTAGATACCTATTAGCTAATGAATCATTAGGAATCAGAAATTATGATGGTTGTGAAAAAAATGCAGTATGTCGATTCAGTAATTACAAGTGCAAAAATTAAAAAGTTCTGATATTATAGCTGTAACAACCAAAACATCCCCAATTTAAATTTATCATTTGGTGTTTAAGCTCTTCTCATTCTGGAGAGCAGCGAGCTGTCAGTTCAGTTTTATCCACATCATCTTAAGGAGCTTAAACAGGACTTCTGTTTACTGTCTTTTGTTGTGGATGGAAACAATGCAATACAGTGAAGAATCAGCTTGGTCCATTATCCAACTTGTACTGTGAGAACTGAACAAGAGTGGTGCAAACAGGGTCAGTTTGCCTTCAAAATAAACGCTTCACCTTTTGAAAAGTTTTGATGTGCGCGGTCAAATTTAGATAAGAAAAGCTAAACAAAATACGTAACAAAAAACTATTTAAAAAATCCATAACCATCAGCCTACATATTCAATAAAATTCCTAACTGTTATAGAGACTTGTTTCTGCCACTTTTACACAAGTATTATGTTAATAATACACTATAATACACTAGTGTAATACTAGTGTAGTGTAATAGTGTATAGTGACACTAGTGACATATTGTCACTATATTTTACTCTATTTTACTCTAAGTATTTATTCTAGGTATTTTCTACTGTTTACCAATTGTTCAGTAGCATGCTGCATATACCAAGACCTACGAAACTGTTTCACTCGCATTGTGTCAAATGGTTGCAATAACAATGAAGCTAAGTCTGAGTCAGTATCACATTATTAACTTATTTACTGGACACTATTTAAAAACAATTACACACTTATAAACAATATTACTAACCAAATGTCATAATTTATCGTATCAAGCTAATCAATTATTTGATAAAAAGTTATCTATTACATTTGGTTATCATTAGAGGTTCTTGTTAACTGTGATTATTCTAAATTGTAGACAAAATGTATTTATTTAATATGGAAACATATCCATGTACACATGGATTTTTTTTTTGCATTGATTGTTGGTGGTGGTAAAAAGAAAGCAAAGCGATATAACTAAAAAGGATCAGTTTACCTCAACCTTTTCTTTAAAAAAAATAAAATCATTTTTAGAAAAAGGAAATATAAATTAAATATAAATGCATTTTTTAAATTACAATTACAATTACTTTATTATTGCTATCTTTTTTATTTTGGTCTTCTTTATCTTTACCACATCTAACACATGTTAATATACACTGAATGAACAATCAATTTTTATTATAAAAGTTGGATATTGTAACAACTTGTGCTCTGCTGTCTGTTTTGAATTGTTTCACACATCTTTCTCTAAAGCAGGGGTGGGCACACTTTTTGGCTCAGGGGCCACACTGACTTTTAAAATTTAAAAAGCGGTCCAGGCCAGCACCAGATGCATACATATCAAATAAAAACATTAACAAGGCATTATAGTGTTAATGCTTACATTCACTTTTAGGGGGAACAGTGTTGTTGATCATCCTTTTTTGTCAGTGCATCAAAATCTGGTGTTTTCAACACTCAACGTGGATCTGTGGGATGCTTTGCTGTTGTTCATCACACTAAAAGTCTGTTCACATACATACGTAGAGCCAAACAACACCAGCATCCTCTGTGACATCTTCTGGATGTTTGGGAATTTGGCTGCGCTTAATGATGCATAAAATAGAATTCCTCATGCAGGTCATCCAGTGATTTCCTGTATTTTTTCATATGTTGAGGTGCCTCTTTCAGCATAGCCAGTGTGGGGAAATGAGCGAACGACTTATTTCACATTTGCTTTTAGAATTGAACCAGCTTGGTTTTAAAGGCCCAGACGTTTGTGTACATTTCATGCACAAACTGGTCTTTACCTTGCAGCTTCACGTTCAGCTCATTCATGTGTGCCAGTATGTCCACAGCAAAAGCTAAATTTGTGTCAGACACCATCTTTCTCAAGTAGCTCCAAAAATGAGATCTCCTTTCTGAGCTCCCACACTCGTTGACATGCTTTCCCCAAACTTAACCAGCGGACATTAGAGTGGTAAAGCAAGTCCTGGTGATCAGCGTCAATTTCTTCAAAAAACTTCAATAAACTGATGATGCTGAAGCCCCCTTGCTTTAATAAAGTTAATGCATTTCGCAACTGGCTTCACTACGTGATCAAGCTGCAGTGCGGATTTACACAGTCCTTCCTGGTGGATTATGCAGTGTAAAAAAATTACCTCCTGCTCAGGGTTGTCCACTTTTACCCTCTCCTGGATTCTTTTGAACGACCCGACTTTTTTTCCAGTCAGATTTGGCGATCCATCTGTGGTGACGTTGGCAAGTGTACTCCACGGTAGCTTGTGCCTCTCGATGACCTCCGACACGCGATCAAAATTAAAAGCTGAGCGGTGACCTTTATGCAGTGTTGGGGAGTAACAGAATACATGTACCGCCGTTACGTATTTAAAATACAAAATATGAGTAACTGTATTCCGTTACAGTTACAGTTTAAAAAGGTGGTATTTAGAATACAGTTACTTTGTTGAAATAAATGGATTACACGGCGGTACTTTCTTGTTTCATATTGTCGCGGGTCAGGACTGTTTGGATTTTGTTTGTTCTGTTGTTCCAGGCGGCAGCGTTACGGTTGCCATGGTTACAGGGTGACGTCTCTTTGTGTGTTTCCTGGGTGAGAGAGGCCTTTTTGTTGTTGTTGTTATGCTAAGCTAATACGCAGAATGCTACAGGCATAGCGCTAAAGAATGTAGCCTCATGGGCAGTGTAGTCCGTGCTGCAGGGAGAATGGACTGCCATACCCGTTATGTGTCTGTGAGCGCGAGCAGGCAGAAAAAGGAGAGTGGAAAGGTACGAGCAGTCATCGAGCAGAAACGGGAGCTGGAAGCATGTAAATATAATAATAACCACTGCAGCCATGAAGAGTGCCTGACGAGCCCAGTTGTAAGTAAGCTATTAAGACTCAACTGTACACTGTGTTCGTGTTTTCCTCCAAAACAATAAGTTCCGTTGGAGCAGCCTTTCAACGCCTCTCTTTGTCTCTCGCTAGCAAAAGTTGACCCAGACAACGAAGTAAAGCTATTTTTTCGGCTACAAGCCCGACACGGAACCCGACATATTAGCCAGAGGTCCCTTTACTACGGTTCGGAGCCGCGGAGCTTCAGTCATAGTAATAAATCACACAGCAATAGTACATTCATGTTGTTGTAAACAGCATGATAATATATTAAGTAATCCAGAGTTTTCAGAATACGTTACTGTCATTGAGAAACGTAACGGAATATGTTACAAAATACATTTTGGGGCATGTATTCTGTAATCTGTAGTGGAATACATTTTAAAAGTAACTTTCCCAATACCGCCTTTGTGTCATTACTTTCATCCAGTGCCAAGGCAAATAAGGAAAATGACTTTTTTGTTTAGCTTGCTAGCTAAGTCTTCGTCGATTAGCTCTACAAGGCAAGTCACTGTCCTGCCTGGTAATCTAATTTTTTCAAATTTGTTCCTCTCTCGGGACACAAAATACCTGCTGTCTCAACCATGCACTCTTTGTAGTGATGTGTCGGTTGCGAACGAAACGGCTCTTAGATCTTTAACGTGAACGACGCGAGCCGGCTCCTCATCGCGAGCCATGGGTTGTTTTTTTTTTCTTTCTCTCACCCTCTCTCTTGCACTTTTTTCCGCTTCACTCTGCATGCGAGCCTTGTGCTTTGCGCTGGGAAGGGGGGGGAGTGGCGGTAGTTACACTCAGTATTGCCAACTTAGCGACTTTGTCGCTATATTTAGCCATGGGTTGTTTTTTTTTTCTAAAAAGTGACTAGCGACAAATCTGGTGACTTTTTCTGGTGTTATTGGAGACTTATTTATGGCGACTTTTTGACGTGAAAACGCGTATCGCTCTTACTCTCAACAAGCAGCGGTGCTGCGGTGGGCACCTCACCCGTGCCAAAGCGCTCCCAGGCGGAGGATAGTCCTCCCCCAGCTGCTATCAGGGCAGGAGATGTTCACACCTGTGTGTCCAAAAGGCAAATGAATCGCGCATGAGCGAAGCCGCTGCTCCCGCACTGACTGTAACGCAGTCAGTTCTTTTACTGTTATGCTGTTTTGTGGATCACAAGGTTTAAAACTACTTATAAACACACACTCTCACACACAAAGTAACTCCACCAGAGTGCCAATTTCGGGTCACTTTTGCCGGTCCAGGCCCGGATAAAGGAGCAGGGTTGGAATTGTGACATTAAAAAAACAATAATTGCTAAAATAAATTTAATTTGTAGTTCTAAATAAATTCTAACTGCATTTAGGACGTTTTTTACTCACTTTATGTCTCTTCCACGATGTTATTTCTCTCTCCAACAACGTAGGTTACAATTACATTAGCATGACCAATTATGCAAATTAGGCGATGACGTCATTTGGCGACTTCTAGCGACTTTTAGGACAGCCAATAGCGATTTTCCTTACTGAGGAGTTGGCAACACTGGTTACACTCGCAGTAGCACAGGAACAGAGCGAGGGAGAGAGAGAAAGAGAGCCAGGGACAACAACGTCACATTAGAAAGGTATAGTAATCATCCACAACTATTTTCAGTTGCGGATGATAAAGGATTCAGAAAGTTTATTCATGCAGGCCCATATGACAGAGAATGTGCATCTTCTTTTTGTTTTCATATTTTAATTTATATTTAATTGTGTTGTGGTTTGCAGTGTTTTGTGTTGTTTCACTTTAAATTTGTAAAAGGAAAAAGCTGAAAATTTAAATAGTTAAAAGTTGAAATGTGAATAGTTGGTTTTTGTATTATATGATTTATTTATTACATTTTATGTGGAGTGAATAAATAAAAGTATATTTACGGTGGCCCCTACAGACAAAGCACGTACAAACTTCCAAAACACGTACAAAAGACAACAGAAGTGCTCCAGGATGCTAGGCGCAGTGTTGAGCTTTTGTTACCTAGTGGCTACACAAGCCAGCAAGTACCAACGACCGGATTTGGTGTGTGGTAGTAACAGGTAAATGAACATTTTTTTTAAATTATTTGAATATATATGAGTGCTTGTGTATAAATACACAAACAATACACATATGCTTTCAATTGTGTAATTTAAGTGATCTAGGTAGCTCTGTTTTGGAAGTTCAGTTAACGCTAGAAATGTGTTTTGGAGTTTGTACGTGCTTTGTCTCTAGGGGCCACCGCATATATTTATATATAAACATATATAAATAAAACCACTTTTTTTTACATTAGTAATTCCTTTTGTGCATAATTTTATATTATTGTTAATAATAAATTAATTAAAGCAACAAAACAACCTGAAGAGCCGGTTCGGAGCCGAAAGAGCTCTTTTTAGTGAGCCGAGCTGAAAGAGCCGGTTCTCTAAAAAGAGCCGAAAATCCCATCACTAACTCTTTGAGAAACTACCCTTTAGACAATGGCTTGCTGGCCTTTGCTAATTTGAATGCCAGGAAATAACTTGCCTTTGTGCTTGATTCTTGGATGGTAGTTTGTCAGATAAAGGTGTTTTGCTGAGCCTGCAAATTAGCTGCTAATCTCTGAGCGACTGGTTATTAGCATAATTAGGATGCTTGGTGGACAAGTGACGGTGGTTTCTTGGCAATAAGAATATAGGGCTTTGGAGCGTGATGTCACGGGGGTGGGCGTGGAAAGGATTTTGGCCCGATCCGCCATTTTGGGGGTCTAAGTAAGGAGCGAAAGCATAGCCATGGTTCGTACTTGCTGTGTGGTCGGCTGCAATGTTCGATCTTACGACCGGCACGGGAATAAGTTTGGATTGTCTTTTTATGCTTTCCCAACCTGGAAGCAACATGAAGGAGCTCATGTATCGGATATTACCAAACGAAGGCGTCTAGCCTGGATAGCAGCCGTGAGACGAGCTGATATCAAGTTCTGTTACGTCTCCAGATATCAGCTGGTGTGCTCAAGACATTTTCATTCCGGTAAGTTCTAAATATGTTCACATCACACTTTATAGCTGAATAATATCATCGTTGGTGGTCTCGAAAGTTATAGAAATTGAGATCAAACATAGAATGGAGTGACTTGATTGGTTGATGTAAAGACAATAAATGAAATGAGACAGGAAGGACACAAATTGGCGTTAATAATTTACCCGATTATCAATGTGTTAATTTGCATGTACTTTACAATTATGGGCATATAATATGATAACGATATTTTAGCAGTTCAATGATAAATGTGTAACATTAATTATGGTGGGGGTGGAAAATGGCTATTTCACTCGATGCACTCCAGCTGACTTCCTTTGACGACGTACTCAGAGTTTGGCGGCTTGAAAATAGCCAAATCTTGCACCCAGCCATTTGTAAATTGGATGTGCGCCTCCAGTGACTTGTAATTACGAAACTGGTTCGCTGTATAAGCGCTTACTCCACAAACAAGATACGTGAAGATATCGGGGTAGGACAGTGGCGGTAAGTCGTCTGGGTCTTTACTCCACTGCCGTATTTCAAATGGGTCCAGATTTGCGATGCACTCTATTTTTTTTCAAGTACCGCTGCTTCGCCTCTGGACGCAATCGGTCTCTATACCGTCCGTTTTCTTTTGAGCTTCTTTTAAGCATGTTTCTTGTCGTCGTCGTTCCAACACAGTGTGTTTGTTTTGATTCGTAGACCCCGAAAATGGAGCTGCGCTCCCACAATGCATTGCAGCGTGACGTCAACTCCAAAGCCCTATAGCCTTTGACCAAACTTCTGTGAAAAAGTATTTGGTAAATGGTAAATGGCCTGAATTTGTATAGCGCTTTACTGTCCATTCCTTGTTAAACACTCTGCGCTCACTGTTGGCTTTTTTATTTCTTTGGCCCACTCATTGTTGCAGATAGGTTCAGAGCAGTAGCAGAGTTAACAACAGAGAGTAGCCCGGGCTGGTACAGTTTTCAGTTTTCACAGTGCAAATGTGTACTTAATTAGAGCAACTTCACACCGCGACTTCATGGCTCGAGACATGGATGACACACACCTATCTTCAGCGGGCCGGAATAAAAAGCCCAACGGAGGTGGCCTGCAGGCCGTAGTTTGCCCACCCCTGCTCTAAAGCAAGAATAACCCAACTAAGGTTTTAACATTGTTTAGGCTGGACTGACCTTGGAAGAATGAACTAACACACATTAATATGCATTTGGATTAGCACAAGTGGATGAGTAAAAATAGGAAATACCCCCTAAACTGGCATTTCTCATTGTACAGCTTAAACAATTGCCAATGAGTAATAAATCCTACATGAAGATTTTTTTTCCTTATCCTTTGAAGTGAAATGAACAAAAAGAAATAAATATCGCTTATATATACGTTGTTAAAAAAATTTAATTATCGACTATGAATTTTGTGTCAGTTGTCAGTAAATAAATTGTTTTGTGGCACACTGGCTAGAATGTGAGAACATTATAGAGAACCTTGGGTTTTATGTAATCATCAGTACAAGCATATACACAGATACACATCAGGAACTTCAGAATGGGGAAAAGCATGCTTTAAGTGACTTTGACCTTTGGTATGATTTAGGCGGCGAACTGACTGGTTGGAGTATTTCTGAAACTGAGCAATACAAATCATGTATCTTTCCAATGTAGCACATTTCCTAACTCAGTCAAACCAGTCTTAAGTATCACCCACTTTAATCTGATGGATGTGCGCTAACTTAGAGCTGTTAGCTTAATGTTACTGCAGTTTGTACTTGAATGAGGGGGGGAATTCCTTCATGTGTTCAATCCTGGAGTAACAACAGAAAACGGAATCACTTGCCACATGGAAATAAATCACTGAGGGGCTTTTTAAAGGTTGTACCTCTTAGAGCTTCACTCTGTATTAGCTAACATGCCAGTAGCTAATTAGCTATAAGCTAACTCTGATCACCACAACTCACATTTCTGAATAAAAACGCAAACAAAGCAGTTACCTTCAGCAATATAACTGTAAGTACCAGTTACTGTTTGACTCTCGAAACAAACTTTTCATATTTGATAGTCCTGAAATGCATGGTGTGATGTAAAAACTAGATGCTAAAAGTTTAAAAAAAAAAGACAGAGTTGGCAAAAGTAGAGACATATTCTGTACTTAAGTAGAAGGACAAATATTACTATTACAAATACTGAAATTATAATTTCAGTTTTAATTCATCAACCTTATGGATAAAGTGGAAGTCTTTTGTCTTCTGTGTTTAAAACAGTAGATCTATATAGGACTGACCACTGAATAACCTTTGTAGGCTATTGAAGGTTATTAAAAAATATACAATATTTGTGCAGCAGACACACGTTCATGTACGCTTACTTCTCTAGGATGTGTCCCATTACTTTACTCAGCTCAGATTTTCTCAATGAGCTCTTACACTATGTCCAAAACATTTAGAAATCCAGAGCATTTTTGTGGCTCCAAACATGTTGCTTTGTTTACAACTAAGTGAGCTAAATGCCACTGTGGTGAAGAACACAGTTTTTCCTTCGCTTCAGGCTAAAGCAGTTGACCCACAAATAGCTGACAGGATTCAGGTTGGGGAATTCCCACAACGGTAACACTCACACCTGTCCACCTGCACACCTATGCATTTATGTAATGGTTATTCTCTCTCCCACACACATGCACTAAGACAAACAAATGCAAAATACATGTTAATCACGTGGGTAAACTGTGTCTCTGACAAGTAATGTGATTGGAGAAGCAGGGTTCCCCACCAATGATCCAGACTCACTGCAGACAACATGGAAAGGCTTGGCGTGAAAATAATCAGTAGCCCTGTGATTCCATTCATCTGGGGGTAGAACAGAAAGAGGCTGATAAATTGTGACAGCAGTCTAAACTATCCACCTTCTTTCCTCCCAGCCCCCTCCATCTATTATGATCTATTTCCATAACTTTCTTTTCATCAAATATAAAAAAGAAAAATTTCTTAAATATACATAAAAATAACAGCAGATTTTAAAAAGCATTTTACTGAACATGAAATCCTTAAAGAAAACCGCTGAAATGCTTGTTTGACAGATTAAAACTTGTCTACTTCTCCCACTGAATCAAAATTTTGAGGTGTTTACATCTACAAAATCTTCACATCCACTTATGTGAATTAAAACGTCACTCATCTCTGTAATGCCTCTCTGTATCCTGCCCTAAAATGACAGAACATCTCATTGACTTTTCTCTAGTGCTTTTCCCATCAGAGCGGTGAAGGTTCAACTAGCTGCATCATAATGTGCTTATGGATCAGCAGGGACAAGGACACTTGAGTCTCTGTCACATGGTACACAACTTTCTAGCTTGCCTGTCCCAGAATATTCATAAACCAGTCCAAACTTATGCAGAACAAAATAACAAACTCAAAGTGCTCAAAGTGAATAGAATTTTTTTGTGTATCTATCAGTTTTTGTTTGTTTGTCTACTGTAGATACAGTCTGTAAATCTAATGGAATACTGGAATTCTTTCTCTGTTACAGCAGTGATTCCCATTCGAGACTACAGATGTCTCATCCCAGATGTCGTAAATCTGATTCTGATTTAACGAATCAGAAAAAAAGAAAATAGAAACTTATTTTAAATATGATTAAATTGATTGAGAACTGAAATTACTGCTAAACCTAATGGTAAACACTTTGAAATAGCTAGCTACAAATATAGAAATGACTAAAAAATGAAAATTTTAATTGCACTGATTAACAGTGAAAAGAAAGAAATGGGTGTGGAGAAGCAGTTCCAGTACATAGCTAACTTTAAACACCAAATTGTTTGCTAAACATACTGGTTATCAGTTAAACTTAAGCTATGGCTATCCCTACAGCTAAGTAAGTAAGCTGTAGGGATAGCCATGCTAAAACAAAGAAGTTAAAGAGAGAGAAAGCCTCTTCTAGGGCTCTCTTGTTTACCCATCACATGCCATCTCATCAACTTATTGCATCATTGGATTTAAGGACCAGTTACACCTCCATTTGCTGTCACCCTTAGGGCACTTTTCAGGCTCTCTAAATGTTAGCCCTTTGCTCCTGTTTCAGTCAGTTCCTTGACTATATTTTCTCATCTATCTTTTTTGTGAACTGTCTAGTCTGGACAATGACTGAACCCATAGCTGGACTGGCCATCGGGCATACCGGGCATTTGCCCAGTGGGCCGCTGGCAATTTTTTGTTTTATATGGGCCGATCGATTTTTTTTTTTTGGAAGGGTATAAATAATGAAAGGTGTTGGATTGGCCAATTGGTCATGATCGACTCTGGGCTGGACCAATTACAGCCGAGGAGGTCGGATGCACCCTCCCCCTTGTTTAGCAATCTTATAGACAAACTAAAGAAAATGGAGAACAAAAAAAGGAAAGGAGGTGCAGAAAAAATTAGGGCCAAAAAGAAACAAGCCCTTCAGGCAGACGCTGCCAAATGTGTAAAAAATAACTGAATTGTTTGGCGGTAGCTATGGCATAGCTTCCACAGATTTAGCAACATCAGCAAGTGGTGGAGGCCAGCAGGTGGATGAGGGAAAGGGGAGGCAAGAGGAGGAGAGACCCGAGGCGGCCGCCGGTCATAGTGGCAGAGGAACTGAACTTCAGGTAAGAAGTTATGACCTGCTGTCTGTCTGTGTCAGATATAAACCAAGTTTAGGTGGAGTTTGTTTTCGTTGTGCTGACTTTTTACAGTCGCTTAGAATAACTGGTACTGCGTACTAGCTAGCATGACGGAGTTTATATACTGCTGGGCAGGTGCTATGAAGTTACTGATAGTAAATTTTATTTTATGCTTAAGGTTAGTTTCTCAAACTCCTCAAAATCTTAACAAATTGTGCCAATCCTTACATGTTGCACCAGGCTGATCTATCATCAAAAGTGGAGAAGTCTGTGACAGAGGAGACAGAAGAGCAGCAGAGAGAGATGGAGAGATGACTTTATGTCATCCATGAGGGATGCATTTGACATATGTTTCACATATTATAGCCCAACAAGTTACTTAGCAATAGCAATTTAAATACGAGCAATCAGTTTTTGGCAAATACCGGCTATTGCAGTTAATAATACAACAGCTTCTTGCCATTTTTTGTGTTTCTTTTTATCGCTGTGTAACTGAGTTCAATTGAAAGCCTGCATGCGCTAGTACCTCTTGCCACAAGTTCCCAGAATCCTTTGCGGTTTTACCCCTGAATGACGTCACATTTTTGGTGGGCCGGTCTCTAGTCAAAATGCCCGGGCCGATTTTTTGTCCCTGACTTGAACCCCCAAACAAACCTGTAAGTCAGCAAAACATAGAAATGCTTCCAACTGTCAACAAACAGTCAACTCAGCTACTGCTCTCAATTAAGTCATCACATGCAAAGGAATGAAAGGAATTCGTTGCTTATGTTATTTTTGTGAACAGTAAAAGAAAAACAAGGAATAACAAGCAATTTTGCTTTTTTCATCATGGGTCTCTGTCCTGCTTTTGACTCCACAATCTTTGGGATTACAGCCTGTGATTACGACACCCTTAACATCATACCAGCCCTCTGTTATTTATTTATTTTAAATAGCTCAGCTGTAGTTTAAAAAATGTAAACAAAAAATGTAAAAAGTGATAGTACATAGTAATAAATTGTAAAGCAGTTTAAAAAAATAAAACCCATTCATGTCATAATAGGTCACAAATTATGGACATTATTAAAACGAATATATTTTTAATGAAATGTTAAAATGGAATGAAAAAGATAAAGTCTACTCTTTAAGAGTATTTTATTTAAAGAGAAAAACTGCATTTTCTATTACTTACAATGAAGTAGGCTCATTGTTCAGTACTACACTGCACTTAAGCTAGTTTCAAGGTATAGGAACCAAAGGTCAAATTAAGTCTTTAGTTTTTTCAAGTATTCAAGGTTTAGGAAAAGAAAAGTAAAGATTTAAAATGTTGTTCCTTTGATATGAAGGTACTGTGTTCTGCCTAGTTAGAATAACTAACTTGGAGGCCAGTGATGTAATAACATGTTTTTCTATATGTTTACCCAGAGAAATTGAAAAGTTTAGTTTGGGCTGCAAAAACTGAGACTGTCGCCATTAAGTCATCAAAGATGTAGATGAGAAGGAGTTTTGAAAGGTAGAGCGCAGAGCATCAGAAAAGTTTCCAGCACTCAGAGTGAGAGGTGTGTTCTCTGCTGGGACACGAGTAGAGTCCCCTTGCAGTCAAAAAGCTGATGGGGAATTCCCTCTTTGAGGTGCATGGGGAAATCACACACACACATATATGCGTACATGCATGTGCTCACTTAAGTATTATTTTGTCACATTTTCACATTAGTATTTCCCCGATGCTGTCACTATATGGGCAGTTATAGCACATGAATAAGTGAGAAACTAATGGCTGTTATAGTCATGTGGTCCCTGTAAGGCAATGAGCTGTGTGAGTGTGTGTGTGTGATCTGGGTGGAAGAAGACGTTAGTTTGTGGTGAGTGTTTCCTGTTAGTGACAAGTTAATAGGACCACCGATGTCTCAGAAGAGGTGGGGAGAGCCCCCCCTGGTCCCCCCAGTGTATCTCCTGATACTAAACTTGTCTCGGCTTCCTCCCATTAGTTCAGCATGTGGAATCATTACCTGCAGCAGTTTATCTCTTATCAAGAATACACCCTGCAGAGTTATGTTTTCTGTCAAGCTGTGGCTTTATCTCCACGTACATCGCTGCAAACCCACACAAATGTATCTTTAAATTATTTTTTTAAATGCTCAAAGTTTCCAAACACAAATAATACATTTATTTAAGCTGCTCTGAACATTTGCATGCAAAAGGTTTTATTATTTAAAATTTATGTTGTTAAAAATGTAAATGTGTTAAAATGCTTTTGGATGCAAACATTTGGCTTTCATGAGAAGCTGCAATAAGTGGTTTAGTTGATCTAATATCTAATTATGGATATTAGATCAACGAAACGGAATTTTGTTTTTGATATTAGAAGAAACTTAAGGAAAAGATTTAATTGAGAAGTTAAAATTGTTGTTTTTCTAATTTGATTAATGTTTTTTTGGGGGTTTTTTTTTTTTTTTTTTTAAACACGTTTCACTTTTGGGAAATTCTCGAGTTTATCTTCTCTGGTAAGATTAATTAACATAAATGGTAATAATAGAAATAAACTCAAGGAAATGCATTTACTCTCTGGTGACAGTAAATGACACAAACAACCATCCCAAACTTTCCCATGGGCAATCCCTTCATCTTCTTAACTGTATCACGCCTCGGTGCTAACAGGCAAAGCAAAAGTACCTTGATGGACGAAAACCCCCACTGCCTTCAGAGTATGATGCGCCCAAACAATATCTGATTTCTCTGGTAAAGAAATAATATTACTTTGCTTTCTTTCAGCTGTTTTCTCTACAGTTCTATAATTATAAATCACTTGTTTTGTTGACATAAGGAGAAACAATGCAGTTTTTTTTTATTTCCGTTTTCTACCTACAGAGATAGATGGAAATTTTTTATTTTTGCTTCTTTCCCCCTTTTGCTGCTCAGCTGCTCAAAGGAAAGAATGTTAATATTATTATATTTATGTTTTAATACATTCCTTGTATGTACACAATGTAATGTGATTTACTGATATAGACTAGATTAGACTATTATTCAAAATCTATGGCTAACCAACCTTGGATCAGGGATGTGCTTGTGTCTAACATTGACTGCCTTCTTAGCAGTGATGGGATTAGGTCTGGCAGCAATCAATCCAGATATGGCTACAGGCATGGACCTGGTGTCAACTGGGCCTGACCCAGGTGCAGGGACTACCATAAAGCCACCTGGGGTGCTGGGCAGGGTCAAGAATGCTGGGCTGGATGTAAATGATGACGCTGAAAGGCTTGAGCTTAGCAATGAGGAGACTGGGATTCCAGGTGGTTATGAACATGACAGCTTGGCAGCACAGGGGACGAGAATGTTGGAAATGAATGGTGACCTTGAAAATCATGGTTTCTCTTTGAAGAAGGTGGTGAATTCAAGGAAACAGCCGTAGGAATGCAGTTGGCAGGAGCAGCAGCAGGTGTTTTGCTTGCAAGCTGCACAATGAACCACCCAGCTGTGACGGAGAGTGGACTAATATTGGCGCCCAAGACCAGGCATGGCATCCTTCAGGACCACACCTTCAGTTGGGGGATCTCGTAGTGGGCTAAGTCCTCGTAACAGTGGGCCCATATTCAGGGATGAGATTGGCTACAATTTCAAAGAGTTTCATGAAAAAAAAATGCCACCATTAAATGCCTCCTTGTCCAAAGAGCCTGTTGTGATCAAAGTGTAAGGTCAAAAAGTGAGGACAAGGGGGCATTGGTATAGCTCACCTGGTTGAGCTGTACCAAAGGTGCTGAAGAAGCTTGGGTTGAAGCATACCATAAACCATTTTTAGCTTTTTCTTCTCACTCTTTCCTTCCTTTCCTTTTTAGTCTCCTAACTTTATTATTAAGCCTAAAACATCTTTACATATACACACAAGAATTTTGAGATGCTTGGACCCAAAGAGGTAGACAGAAATAACCAAAAAATAAAAGATACAAGTCATAGTTCAGACTGAAAGCAGTCCAAAGGACTTACGTTTAGGACTGGTAAAGCTTACGTTTACCAGAACTAAAATTCACAAGAATACTAAAAAAATACTACAAAAATTAAAGGAATGAACAGGAATCTGAAAATACAATAAACACAAATAAAATAAGAGCAATAGCCGGGAAGACGTAACCAGAAACTTAGCTGATTTAAAACTCCAGAACACAAGACTTCTGCTAAAAGTAGACTATTTTCCATCCATCCTATTCACCCCATTGTGGGGGGAAAAATCTAGTTAAATGATACAGATTTTATTAAAACTGACACAGCAAGAGGATCCTTTCACTGAAATTTGTGTCATTTAACAGAACAACTAAATTCAAGATAGCAGCTTGGCTGGATGGGTGCCTTCCCTTCCACACAGGCTATTTTACTCTCCCACAGAGTGAATTGATTCTCCCATGTGTTTGGACACCGCTCAAGCTCAGCCACTGACACTGAGCAACTGCCAAACAAGACAAAAATTCTTTGATCACCAAATGATTGTTAATGTCTTGTGGAAGAATATTCAATTAGCCAGCGGGTACATTTAAAAAATATTAACCTGCTTCTGTTACTGTTGCCTTTCTTTGTTCAACTTCACACAGAAATTCTTTGCATCCACAACATATTCAAGGACTTTAATGTTTACTTTCCCATCTTTGAATTTCTTCTCTTGGTAGCAATCATAACAACCGCTTGATGACTAATGCAAGAAAAGCAGAGAACGAGACTTACATCGAGACAGGGAAGGAGAGAAAGACGCTAAGAAAGAAAAGCAAGAGTAGGGAAAAAATGAGTGAGGGAGACAGAGAGAAAGAGCTAGGTGCTAGGCCCTCATCATCGATCGCCCACACATATATTCCATCCACTTCTCCATCACTCCATTACCTCCATGTAAATGACAGCTCTCTGTGTCCCGCTGAGGGGAGAAAAGGCCTATTAACACCACAGCACATGAAGCCCAAGCACTGTTTTCAGCCCACGCAGAGTACTCCTTCACCCTCACACTCCCACACTTATATACACACACTCATACGTGCACATACAGTACACAGCTGGGCCAGGGAAAGGAGGGCGGATGCAAAGAAGAGGTGGGCAAGGGATGGTCATTCAGTAGAGTTTCTAATCTGCTGCACAAAAGCAGAGGCAAAAGATGAAATCACTTATTATGCCTTGATTGTTGGTGGGTGTGGGCTCCGACAGCCGGCAACGTGCCTCGTGGGTAAATCAAGCATTACGAACCAACCTGCCCATCTTTGTTACTCATTTTCTATACTTCATGTCTAATTTCTCATCGCAGACGGAGAAAATTTATACCACAGTGACAGACGGACGGGTGTATCTGTGTTATTATTTGACATTATGGAGCACACTGGAGGACGTTCCCTCAGTTGAGACATCACATTGGCCATAATTTCTGTCAAAAGCAGGAAAAACAACAAAGCGTGTTTGACAAGACAGACAAATGCTCCCCTTGTTCATCAGAAAGCCATACACATTAGCGCTGGACCGTGACTGCTGTCCCTTCACATGGAAACGCACCCAGATATCCCATCAGCTTCCCTTCCGTATTATTATGGAGCCAGTGGAAACACAGACTAATATTTAAAAGGGGAATGGAAAAGACAACGGCATATTACGGACATTCATCCCCTTCTCTCTCTGCCCAGTGAGGTGTGTTTGCATTCCCACTATCCCACCACTGAAGCAAATTTGGAATTTCTGATTGCGGCGTCAAAATAACCATGTGTTTTCTCACTTTCTCATGGCCGCTGGATATCACTGACCACCATGTGGCTGTCGCTCACAAAGGGCACCTTTTCCATCCCGGCGTTAACAAAGCATCCTTGACAAGACTGTGGAGTTGTTTGGAGGTCATGTTCATAGCATTTGGAAAACGCACTCATGGAAATATGGAAGTTAAAAACAAAAGGAAAACCCAACAGTCAAACACACACAAACACAAAAAAAACAGTGGCACCTGTTTAATGTACCCAGTAAATAATGGAGTTACAATCAGTCACTCAGAAAAGTGTGTAATTATGCTAATTTACATTCAATGCAGTTGGTGATATGTGTGCATAAAGTGGGGTCAGGTCAGCCATCACGTCAGGTAGTATAAGAACCTAAAAGAATTACAACTGTATAACTGCAAAATTATTTATTTTCAGTCTATTTATTACGTAAGTGCACAAGAAATTATGTACATATGCTCTAAGAATGCTGTTTATATGAGTATTTCACAGCTACGCAGTTTTGATAAAAAAAAAAAAATCAATGCTGAAAATTTTGTCCAGTGTAATGAAACAAGATATTCTAGCTCACATCAGGAATGCCCACATCGTCTTTAATTGCTGGTTCAAAGATATGTACAGTAATTACAGATCTTTGTGTGGACAAGGCATTGCAGTTTTCTATAAAGCAAACGCCTTTAAAGCTTCTTGTGACCACTGATCCAAAGCATGTTCACTGACTCACACACACAGCGAGCTAAAGAATGAAAAACGCTCGACACAGTCTGTGCTGCTACATTGTGCCTGTTGTGGCTCAGCGCTCTGGAAGATGACTGAGCTTGTACAGGAACTATGTCTGAAATGTCTTTCTAATCAGTTTATCCGCAAAGATGTACAATGAATTTGCAATTTCTCTGTTTTTCTAACAATATTCATGGTGCAAAGCAGATAAAGCAAGGTTCTTTTTTTTAATTCATTGTTCTGTCTTCACAAATCAAAGACTGTGTATTAGATAAATATGGAAAAACTAGATTTTAACATAAGGAAGGAGGCGTTTTAACCTAAATCTCTGTTAGCCCAAAGTAGTCCTATGCTCTAAAACTTGCATCTTTAACATCGGCTCTTAAATTTGTGCACAAATCGACATGCCCAGTTCTATAAGCTCTCATGACGTAGCTCTTCCCAGACTATAGCATTGCCTCTGATTAAAATTGTTGCCTGTGTTTTCTCCAAATCCATAGTCACGTAAAAATAAATATGTACGTGTTGCTTTCAGTTCGGTTACATTTATTTATTTATTTTGTGATGTGATTTCATTTAGCAAGCAAAAACAAACATTACATTACATTTAGTTTAAAATCTGAACGCCATGCTTCAAAAAGAAGGGCTATGGATCCGTAACCAAATGCATAGTCTAGCGACATGTGTGCACTGATTTCATATGATACCCAAAGAGGTCTCACAAGGATATGCATGTCAGGGTTTTTTTGTTTTTTTTGTTTTTTTTGGGGGGGGGTGTTTGGTTTTGGTTCTGTTGGCTTGTATTACCAATTTTATTCCCTTGTCTTTCAATCTCCATTTGTCCTTCCTCCATCACGCTCACTTGCAATCTGCAGCCGAGATTTTCTTGCTTGAATAAATTACACATGCAGGTGTTATCTTGTGAGAGGAATATGCGCAAGAAATGAACTCGCAGAAAAAGTACCACGGACACACAGTAATTCATCTTTGTTAATTGACATTGTGTGTGTGTGTGTGTGTGTGTGTGTGTGTGTGTGTGTGTGTGTGTGTGTGT
>NW_024582641.1:182544-265572 GCF_018398535.1 Haplochromis burtoni | reverse complement strand
GTGTGTGTGTGTGTGTGTGTGTGTGTGTGTGTGTGTGTGTGTGTGTGTGTGTGTTTGCGTGTAAACCATGCAAAAGTATGAGACAGGAAAGGTGGACTAATAAGGAAAGTGAGAAAAATGTTTGAAGACATATGCGTGGAGGTGAATAACTGGCAAGATAGCAACACATAAAATCCAGTATATACGAACACACACAAACAACAATGGGGGGAGGAGAGTGACATTCTAGTTAAGCCTGCCTTCATGGATCACTCTCACTTCTCGCATAAAGAGGGATGACTCTATTGGGTGCCCGAGAAGAAGAGCAAGGTGAAAAACGAAGGACGGGCTGTTGCTGTTTTAGGGGGGGAAAAGTGAAGTGAAGTTTGAAGAGAGCAGCACAGTGAGAGGAGAGGGTTTGTGGAGCATGAGAGGGAGGGAGAGAGAGCGAGAGTGACAGTGAGAGAGAGCGAGAGAGAGAGGGGAAGGGGGAGAAAGACAAGAAGAGAGGCTCAGTGAGACAGACAGATGGAGGAGAAGCATGTAGCAGCAGAGAGGGGAGGAGGAGGAGAAACAAAGCGTGTTGACTGAGGAAGTGTGCGTGCCATGCGGGCCATGTGCTCAGGTAGGTCCTATCTATATCTACTACTTCCAACGGAGGTCCTCCATTCTCACGTTTACAACCTCTTTTTTTCCCTCTCTGCTTCTGTCGCTTTCTACAAAAATCAGTAATAACACAAGGTAGGATGGCTTTCTTCTTGCTATTCAGAGGCACAGGGCTCAAAAGAATTTTGTGTGTTTTCACTTCTTTTTCTGCCTTTATGAATCCCATGCAGTGCCGCTTTTTTTCTTCTTTTTTTAATGTGGTGATGCCATTGTGAGTGCAAGTTTTTCCTTTGGTTCAGTGTTGCATGCTGTGATTTGCAAAAAGAATTGCTCGTGTTGGACTGATACCACAGATGCAGTGCAAATTGGGAGATTTTATTCAGATCTGGCTGTATCATAGTGTGTGTGTGTGTGTGTGTGCGAGTGCGCGTGTGTGTGTGCGTGTGTGCATGTTGAGCTGTGTGATGGTCTACAATACTGGTAGGATATTGGCAGGAGTGAGGAATGTGTGAGACTTCTCCCCAGATCTCTTTGTTCCTTCTCTTTCTCTCTCATTTTCTTTCTCCTTTTTTTCCTCTGGGCTTGCACACACACACACACACACACACACACACACAACACACACTTACACAAACCAACTCTTGCAGAAAACCAGTTGAAACTTCCCACCGGCAGGAGAGAAATGCCTGGAATGTGATTATCACGTATTTGTGTTTATTTTATCACTGCGGGTCGCTTGCAAAGCAAAAGAGGAAACCAGATCAGGCGCATGCCCAGCACTGTGTGTGTGTGTGCGCGTGCGTGTGTTTATGTGTGTAAAATACATGCGTGTGCTCAGTGGTGGTGATGGTGGTGGGTGGGTGGGTGTAGAGGGGATAGAGTGGGAGGGTAAAGAGTGAGCTATTTGGCAGTGCACGTGAGTGTGTGGGTGGTGTGTGGGTGTCAGGGTGAGTGGGTGCAGAGCTCTCTTTGAGTGAGAGCACATGTGACTCGAAGTGTGTGTGGGTGTTGAGTGTGTGTGTGTAGAAAGATGAAAAGTGCTGCGTGCGCGGGCGCGTGTGTGTGCAAAAGGTGAGGTGATTGTGTGTTTCCGAGTCACCTTCGCAGAAAGAGGTGGAGGAAAGAAAAGGGGAAAGAAAAAAAAAACTTTCCTTTCTTTATGTTGTATGCTCATTTACACACATGCACACACACACACACACACAGTTCAGGCGCCTGTCAAACCCAATGCATTCCAGAGCGCTCGAACACACAGAGTCTGAATGGTGGGATGAATGCGGGGAAATTCAGCTGAAACGTGAGGACAAAAGCCAGGGGGACATTTAAGAGGGTTTAACTCGGCAGAACCCTGGGAATCAGGGAGGAAACACACACACGCACGCACACACTGTAAGCATGCACACTTACATTATTGCATGCCTATGCACACTGAAATGTGAATAACTGCGCTCTAAAATGTGTATACATCCTGACACACACACACACACATACACATATGTACAGCTGCGGCTCCAACAAACTGTTAGAGTCTGGAACAGAGGGGAATTCCCAGGGAGGAGACGGTGAAAACACACCTCTGCCTTCATATACACAATGAACCTGGGAGCCAAAATACCAGTGCTGAAACACACTGGTGGAGGTACTGGAGCTGCGGTATGCCAGTCACTTCAATGGTAACGCTGTATTGAATTCTTTTAAAAACCGCCGATAGCTCAAAGGGAGTTCTGTGAGTGACAAATTCTTCAAGTATGACAAAGCAACACCGCTTCTTTGAAGGCTTCATGTGTAAAACATCAACCCGGGACTAAACTGTTGAATGGGCTCATAAAACACCAATTGGCCGAGTCTTGAGAATGGATTAGCGTTATAGCAATCGAGATAAGGCATTTTAATTCTGACGTGCCACTTTATGAAGGACAATAGCGACGGAAAGAATGCAGAGATTTCCGCCAAAATGCCAACACTTTATGACATTTCCAGCAATTATATCAATTAGAAGTTTTAGGGGTGGTTTTTTTTGCAGTTTCTTGAGTCTCCAGAGACACTGCGGTTTCAACTTGTTCTGTTGACATCATGAAGTAAAGATTATCAAAGTCTGCGACACATAAACATGCCTTGCGAAAGTGTTTATCTGCGACTTCAAAGTCGGCTCGGTATCTCCCAAGTTGAGATTTCATCAGGTGTTTGCTGTTCAGGTTTGGGCAGACAGAAAAAAGGGGACTGGAGTTCAATGAACATTACAGGTCAACCCCCTCCTTTCCCCGCACCTCCTGCCTCTGATGTGCACTATAGACGTTATATGACGTGTGTCGGGGAGGAGGAAAGGGAAGGGCGAGGTGACGGGGTCGCATTTGTACAGAACTGGAATCAATATTGCTCACTCCGAGTCAGATCAGTATACACGCAGAATCGAAAGCCCGGGTCCTCTTGCTGAGAAACATGAAGGGGGAAAGTGTGGGATTATCCCCAGTTGCTGCAGTCTTTGCACACCCTGCAATAGCAGTTTGAGGTCACTGCAAAATGCACCTTTATTTAACTGTTTACCATTAATTTACTGAATCTGTTCTGTGAGCAAAACCAATTCAAATTCCTCAGATTTCATGCTTATCTAGCTTAACTGTGACTGCCAAACATTCCCTAGTAAATCGGATTGTGAAATAATAAAATTTAAAAGCGTCTAGTCAATTTTTACCCGCCTTGTTAGTTTGCTAAATAATCGTTTCAGTCAGTTAATCACAAGTCTTAACAGTGCAGAGCTCATCAAAAGCTCCGTCAGGTATGAAAAAGCTGCCTCTTTGCCTCCGTCAATCGGGTGAAATCCTACATGAAGTCCTCCTTAGCCGTGTGAGGTGACCTGCCAAGCGCCATAGGGTTAAATTAATTTGGTCACACGGCTTACAGAAAAAAACAACAGCCTGCAAACACAGAAATATTTCTGGGAAGTTTACATTGAAGAAATACCCATCCCAAATACCAGAAACTGAGGTCATAACTGCACTCATAACCAGATAAGAGAAAGAGTGGGCACAGTAATTTATTCAGGGAATTTTCACAATATGAACCCCTCGTCATCATACCGGCGGTGATATTGTCATTGTGGTTCAGAGACCTCATAGCTCCTCAAAAACCATGAAGAGAAACAAGCAGCAAAAACATTTGTTAATTTCCCAGATCGCTGTCACAAAAAAAAAAACAAAACAAAAGAAATCACTCTCACTCTCAAAGTGAGAGTGATGAGACAGCCTGCAAGAGCAAAACGGGGGGAGGGAGCAGGTGAGCAAGAACACATCATATCACATATTTCATAGGAAATTTATACAAATGCAGGCGCATACATTAAACAGTGCAGGTACAATCCCACTGCAGGTGTATTTCCCCAGTGAAAGATACAGAGAGACAGCTCTCAGTCAACTTGTTATCTCTGAAATGTTTTCACGCTCTGACTGAGCGCTTGTGGGGAGCTGAGCTGCTAAATGAAACAGTCGCAGAACTGTAAGAATCCTTCAGCTCATTGGTAAAACTGTTAAATGTGACTGCTTGCTGTTCAGCCTGTCTTTTTTTTTTTTCTGGAGTAGTTAAGAGTTTTAAAAAAATTGAACAGGAGAGAGTTGATATTTAAAGGTTTTTTTCTTTTTAAAAAGATGATGCTAAGCTGTGACATTTCTTAAAGTCATCATTAAATGTCTGTGCAGAGCTATTTGGACCTGGCACAATAACACAGGGGTTCCCACAAAAACATTAGCATTGCATGTATGCTTGTGCAGAGGAGTGAAATCTGTTTTAAGTGAAATTCACCTTGTGCGCTCAGCTTGCAAAGGACCTTTTTCTCCCTAGATGACCCCCCACCCGACTCTGGAAAGCCACTGCACACAGCAGGAGGAAAAATGTACTATCTACTCCTAAAGGAAATGTTTAGAGCTCCTAATTTATTACTGGAAAGCTGAGGTTTGTTTAGCATATTTTGCAGCATCTCGTCTTGTGATTTAGTTGCAGGGAAAACCGGAGGAATGTCCTCATCGCTTTGGAGCTTTTGATTTTTAAAAGAAATTCTTTACTATCTGCAGCTGAGTTTACTGGTTTGTTGGAGTTTGAAATTAGGTGCTGAAATCACACAGAAATGTAGAAATTTTCTCTGCCTTCCCCTCTTCGTTTTTCACTTCTGTTCTCTGTGTGCAGGTGTTTTTCTCTCTCTTAGGTGTGTCACTGACAGTGGCATCACTATCCTGATATTAGTCTCCGCGGTCGAGCAGGGGACAGTCCCCGGAGCTCAAGGGGAGGGCGACGGGAGGAGGGGGGGATTTCTCGCGGGCTGAGGTCGATGCGGGGACCGAGCTGTGGCCGACTGATGTGACTGATTGTTGTTTTTTCGGGGGGTAGCCAGCCTCCAGTTCGAGGCAACAAGAACCAGTCAGTGGCATTTCCGAGCGATCCGCTGTAAAGGCCCGCAGGCAGGCACACAGATAAAACAGAGAGAGAAAGAGAGAGAGAGAAGGGACTCTCACGTCAGATGAGTAATAGAGCGGTGTATTACCACGGCACAAAATGCGAGAGACGTGATAAATCGATCCTCCTCCTTTCCTTCCGCATATATCTGCGGTTGTCTCCGCTTGTTCCACCAGAACTTTTTCTTTCTTTTCTTTCTTTTTATTGCGCTCAGCCCTCGGTGATGTGTTGTTTCAGCTTCTGCTTCTCGCGTGCTCTCGTACGCACAACGGATAGATCTCGGAGCGCTGCGCTCGAGGAAGGTGTCTGCAAACTGGGCTCATTTTTTTTTTCTTTTCTTCTTTTTTAGCTTCAGCTGATCTGCAACACAGACGAATACACACAGGTACCGCAGTTTGATGATAAGAATTTACAATTTCAGTTATCATTATTGTTATTATTAGTAGTAGTAGTATTAATATTAGTATTATTATTATCAGTGCCAAAAAACAGTAGTGAATAAGAAAATGAAGAGGGCTATTTTATTCATAGACTTAAATATTTAAAAATGTGTGCTTTGACTTTGTCGGTGTGGTGTAGAAGTTCTATTAGGGCTGGCACTGTTTACATGCGGCGAGACTTGAACATGGCATTGCAACAGTGTGTGGTCTTCTCTGGCAAGGCCTCTTGTGCGAGCGCTATTACTTCACGCCCGCGTTTACGTGTTTGTGCGCGCGCGTGTGAGAGAGGGAGAAAGAAAAGAAAAGAGGAGGGGGGCGTGAGTTGAGGGCTGGAGGAAATTCTTGTGTGTTGGAATGCGTTTACCCCGGGGGAGACCCGTGACTTCGGGATAGACGAGGGGCACAGAGAGAGAGAGAGAGAGAGAGAGATGCATGTGGCGTGAGGAGAGAGAGTGAGCGGTCTATTGTGAGTGCACTGGCTTTCTAAGAAATCTCTGAATGGTGTGTTTGATGTGTTTGTTAATGCGAATATCACAGTAATCGGGCGTGAAGGGACTTGAGTTTTTTTTAAAGTGAATTAGATTGTCTGTTCGAATTATTCACATTTTTCTCTTTGATTTTATTGTTCTTTCTTTAGAGGACTATAATTGAAACCATGCTCCGTTAGTTTTAGAAAGAGTGTTGCTGTATCCAACAGGGGGCACTTGTGACACGTGCAGTTGGATCTCTGTGGTTATTAATGTATTAACTCTGGCCGTTAATATCAATTTCAAATTTTGTATTTTCTTTAAAAGCTTAATATTGTTTTGCACGTTTAGTGTCTCGTTTTTCTTTTTCCAGACTTGACAATAAGCACGTTAAACAGAATTTCAGAGGAGTTTGCAGAATTAGAAGCTTTTTAAAAACAAACAAACAAACTTTTGATCAAAACTTGCTCTTCAGTCTACTCAGAGTCCATCAGATTTAGGACTTCGTGGGAGCTTTGCAGTAGTCTAAGTGATTTTCATTTTGCCATGAGGAGCGCAGTCATGCGCAACAGGTTGTCCCTGCCTCCTGATCCTCCATCAGCTGTATCTGTTGTTTAGTCAGTACAGAAAGTAGAGAACCAAAGTGCATAGACTGCCTCTGCAACCCTGCTCATATCAAACATAACATGCCACAAATATGACTTCACCCTTAAGGGAAAATAAGCATTAGTGACAGTATTGGAGGAGACTGAGCTTTATCTGATTATACACAGTCGGAGTGTATAATCTGAAAGCTGACAGCATATGCCATGTACTGTACTTGAAACTTTGACAGAAGTTGGTGCATCGATTTACTTTTTTAATGGACAGACTGAGGTTAGGATCCCGGTTGGTATTGGACACAAATCAGTGTTTCTGGAACAGTGCTGGGGACTAGAGGGAGATGGACTGCTAAAAGCTCGCCCACACACAAATGTGAGATATTCTAATGAGCAATCTGGCCCTTTCTGAATATTATTCACAGTACAAGCATCCTACGATGTGTGACATTGTGCGAGTCTATCAATTTTGTAAAATATCTTCTTTTTTTCCTTCCTCAAAAATTTTCTGTTTGATAAAGGTGTCAGTGATAAGAATATTTGAAAAGGCTCCGTATGATGTGAGTGACATGCTCCTCTGCCACCCGTTTTTCACAGCTCAAGCTCTTCACGATGCACATCTGTGAAAAGGCGGCAAAGACCTGCAATCCATGGCTCCTGTCCTGCTGGTAAGAATCACACATTTTCTGTGATTTTTCACTGATGCAGAAATAGCTTGAATTCATTTCTCAAATGGAAAAGTTGAACCTGAGCGGCAGCAGACCAGGTTCCATTTGAAGTTTTTGTTAATGCACCTTGCACTGTACGCATCGTTGCCAGCTTTAGATCAAAATGTTGCATCAGTCTTTTCTCTTGAAATCTTACCTTTCACAATCCAGCTACTATATCTAAGGAGACCTCATCACTCTCACAATCCAAATCCTCCCCTGTAGCTGCAATTTATAAATAACTACAACCTACTGAGCTCAGCTGTGTTAAAAGCTCTTTACGTACAGTAGGCAACAGTAGATATCAACCTTTTTTTAAATGTAGTGTATTTGATATAAAACTGGCAAAAGATTCAAACACACACATGCAGCATGCACGGCCCACACACTCCCACGTGTTTCCCCTGCCTTTGCTCTCTTCAGATGTGAGGCACATGACATCATTAAAGAAGTGATCGAAAAATCACTGTAGGTACTGCATGTGGGTTTTGTGTGTGTGCATGTTTTTGTTTCTGTGTGGGTGATGGGGAATGAAAGCCAAAGCTCCAGAGCCGTGGGCCCATGGTGGCTATGTGTGTGTGTGTGTGTTTGTGTGCGTGCGTGCCCAGCCGGAGGCTCTGGTCCTGGGCTGCACTGCCTCCCACGCTGGGGTACGGCTGGGGCTGAGTGGGAGGGAAGAGTGGGAGGTAAGAGTGGGCTGGGGCTGTGAGTCAGCCTGCTGCTGAGCCCCTAGACACGAGAGCGCTGAGGGAAGAAGCACACGGGCAAGAGTCCTCTCCCTGCCAGCGTTTTGAAGAAACTGTTAAGTTTATTACGAGGAGTCTACAAGTCCCGGGAGAAGTAACTGCTGGGATTACACATAGGACAGAAGGCAGTGGTGGGAGAAGGCTCTGAAGGTATTGAGAAGATGGAGTAAATTACAATTTCAGTGGGGCTGACGGCTCCTCAAAACATGGTCAGGAGCTACAGGAGAAGGCAGGGGACACAAAGATGTTGCATGCATCTTTGTTGGTTCTTTATTTTACTGATGTGAATTTCTAATGTTAAACTTAGATCAAAGACTGGCTCTGCAGACCACTTCTGTATTTTTAGACCTTTTAGACCTTCGTGTATTTCCACAGAACAGCTCTGAATACCACAGTCTCAGCCTGCTTATGCATTTTCTTGCACTTCTGAGACAGATGGCGGTATCAGGCCCAGCCCCATCTGCTGGAACCACTTGCTCTTTCTCACTCTGTCTGCTGAGAAAACAAAGCTCCATGCTGCATGTCCATTTAATCTTCAGTGAATGACACACTCCCATTCCACACTATGCATATGCATAGTCCATTAGTCAGAAGCAACAGGGACCGTTTGTCTCTGGTGCTTTTTGCCAGGTTAATAAACTTTCTAGTGTGAAGCTCACAGGAGTGTAGCCTGCATTGCAGATCACAAGTTATTTACTCACTGCAGGATCATTCATGAATGCTCTCCGTTCATCCTGCAAGTAGAGCTGCTGTTTAAAGGAAAATGCGAGATTTGATGTGTAAATCTTCTTCACGTGTACAGGAGCATGATTAGCCTGTAAATACTGTGGTAAAAAAAATAGCTTAGAGGAGATTCTTCATGCTTTTTTAGGGGTTAAGTAGCCTAATACAGGTAGCTGAAAACTGCAGTCATCCTCAATATCTCTAAGAATGAGAATAAATATTGTATCTGATGGAACAAATTCTTGTATAGGGTGGGAAATATTTCTAGATGTAGAGTAGTGTTTGGTATTCATGCTTCATCAGATACATAATTTTTTTTTTAAGTTTTAAAATCATGCTTTTGTGTCAATGAACTAATGACTCACTAAGGGGACTTGTTAGTTGTCTCTGAAGTTTTCATTTTCTGTCATCTTTTTCCCTTCACCCCAAAACCCAGTCACAGCACATGGCTGAGTGTCCCTCAGCCTAGCTGCGTCTCATCCTGTCAAAAGGCAGTTCTTCTGCCCTACTGTTGCCAAATGCTTGCACATAGGGGATATTGTAGAGTCTTTACGGTACAGTGTGAAACACCTTGAGATGACTGTTGTTTTGCTATAAAAACAAAACTGAAATGAAATAGGTTTGTCATCCTACTATTCTGTAAACTGTCTTTCTAAATGTGAAACTTGCATCTCAATATTATGTTTATTAAGAAAAGCTGAAGCAAGTGTCATTGCTAGCTTCACATACTGACATACATACTTGACATCAGTAATTGATAAGATTAAAATCAAATTAACTTTAAATTGTTGTAGTTCCATTTTAGGAGATTTCATGACACCACTCTCAGGGCCACAATGTCCCAGTGAACTCAGCAGCGGTGTTTCTGGGCTGGGCCGGTTGTTCTGATAATAGAAGGTGGTTCTCCAGGAAGCCAGGAGGGAGTCCACCAGTCTGGGGTGTAGGACCAGTAAGTGGGCCAGCTATGGGATCAGCCCAGGGGTGTGGAGCAGCAGTCGATGAGGCGGTGGGAAGTGCTGGAGGGATGTGGACGGGTGAAAAAGGAAGGCAGGCGAGGAATGGGAGGGAAGGACACGGAAGTGAGAGCAGGAAACGCTGGTAGGAGCAGTGGGAGTGGGGAGTGGAATGTTTCACAAGAGCTTTATCTGCACTGTAGCGTCAAGATGTGGGCATCCGCTGTTGGTGTCACTGTTCAGACAGCCACCCGCCAAGCGAGGGAGCTCATGTGTGAGCCATCCTCTGACACGCACACATGCGCACATTCTCCACAGTGTGACCCCTCACCGCCTTGGCAGAGCTCACTGCTCTTATATCCTGGGAGTGGGCCAGCCTGCAGCACCGTCCCAGTCTTCGTATAGCCCACGCTGTGCGGTTGTGGAATAGAGAGAGAAAGTCTTGCAGTGTAAGTGAGGGAGTCAGTGCTATGCATTAGTGGGTTCTGTTAAAGGGACCACAATACTGGCGGGCATACATTCATGCATATGTAAGTAATGCATTTCTGCACTAATCAGATCATGCTGTCACGGGCACGTTATGCATTTTACTACAAGAGCATGAAAACTGCAGTCAGTGCAACTGTTATTACTGCATTTAATCAGAGCAGAAATACTCAGCCTTCATTCATCAGAGGGCACGATTGTTTGTTTTCATATGAATTGACCTATTAACCACAATAATTTATACAAGAATAGGGACAAGCCTATAAGACAGGTAAATATTATTTAATTCTGTGCAATAGGCACAACTAGATTTTAGCTCCATGTACTTCCAAATGTTGTATTTGAAAGAGTGTGTATAATATTAAACGGAGGTGGAACCATCTCTGGTGGGCCTGTTATGGACTGCGGAGCTTAAAATGAGTATCTTTGACTTAATAAAACGTAACATTGCTGTTTTCTTTTTCGAGTTGTCTTAACTGTCAAAAATGAGCACTGAAATATTAATGGAGTACATTTATGTGAGCAGTGCATGTGAATAAACATAATTTAAATAGACTTTCTTTGGGGGGGGGGTTGTCAGGCTGAACTAATGTAAAATATGCAAAGTAAAATACAACGAGCTCAAAACTGATTTTGCTTTGGAAATAAAATGTTTAAAAAGTATCATCTATAAGCAAAAATGATGTTTTTAATACTATGTTACTAACACTATCGTTATGGCAGCTATTACTTTATATAGCTCAACCTAATAGTTATGCATTGTGTCACAATAGAAGCATGCGTGTATGATGCAATTACAGAGACTTGCAGTAGTAATGGAAATATCAAGTACTGTCAAAATGTTTCACCTGAGCTCAGAGGTGCTCGTGTGACACTAGAGCTGCTGTGAAATCCCTGCGTGTCACTAACGCCCAAGGTTATCACAGGGTAATAAGTGCGCGCACACACACACAGACAGACAGACACATGCACACTTACACAAACAGACACGCGCGTCACTGCAGGGCAGTGGAGAGCAATGCAGAACAAGCACCGTGATGAGAGATAAGATGTAAGAGTCATGCCTCTCCAACGTGACCGTGACATCACAGTTGTATCTGCGTGTTCGCCGTCTCCCCATGCTAGAAACTGACGGGCCTAATATAGTCAGTGCAGAACACACACACAGCTACACTAGGCTGGCGGGGGAGGGAGTCTGATTGCCATATTTCCATCTCCTGTCCTTGGTTGGTTACAAGCGTGCGTGTCTTCAGAGGTGTGTCTTTGTGTGCCGGGTTAGTGAATGAGATGACGTCACTGTTACGTCTGTTCTTGTCTATCAGTGGCTGGGAGTTTCTGTCTTGGCACAGACAGGTGCATCTGTGACATAGTGTGTGAGCGTGTGCGTGTGTGAGAGAGTTTGTGCTTTTATAATTCAAACTTTCTCTGGCTATGTGGAATGCCACTTGAGAAAGAACTTTGAGTGCTCACAAGAATTTGGGGCATTGGAGACATTCTCTAAATGTTCTGACACGTCTGTGGAAATATCTAGCTGCACGTTCTATTTGTCTTGCTGACCTTTTCCCTACTTCTCTGAAACACAGTTTCTAGCTGTTTTGTTTTGGGGTTTTTTGCTTTTATTTGCTGCTCACTTTTTCTTTTTAAGGGTTTTTTTTAAATTAATTTTTTTATGGACAGCCAATCTGTTTATTCACTTCAACCCAGCTGAAAGAAAATCTTCACAAGTGAGCTTTTTTTTGAACTGTCATGTCTTAAAACTACTCTGAGCAGCACCGTGGAAACTTACTGTAGGTCTTCTCACTGCTGGTCTTTGTGTCTCCCCCACCCAACCTCTATCACTGCTATCTCTCTGACCCTGTTTACTTGGGTAGGATGAATAAAACGCCACTGCAGCTAAGACAAGGTGGATAAGAAAGTATTTAAAACCATTGAAAACACAAACACACACAGTTTGATTTTCTTGAAATAGGCAAAATTCTGTATGTTGCTTGTGCCATTATTCTCTGACTACTCTGTTTCACATCTGACTGCAGAAGAACAGCGCTACCTTTTTCATGTAAATCATTAAGCACCGGTATAGTTACTTGTAAAGACACAGCCCCGTGGACCCATTTTACCATTTCAATATTTTCTCTTGCATTCTCTCCACATTCTCGTCTCTCTCCTGCTGTTTGAATTCCTTCGCTCTATCTCTCCAGCTCTTCCTTATCTCTGTCTGTCTGTGTGTCACCACTAACTCTGGTCAGCCATTTAACTGCTTCTCAAGTCAACCCAGCAGAATTCCCAGGCTGCTCAGCCGCCTGAGTTCACACCTTTTTGTCCACAGGAATCTTAGGAATCCCCAGTTTCCTTTCCACTGAAATCTCCATTGTGTGTGTGTGTGTGTGGGTGTGGGTGGAGGGGTGGGGGGGTACGTGTGTGTCTGTAACTACATGAAGGAAAGACCCCCGCCTGTGCTGTGCATGTGTGTTGAAACACATCTCCGCCCTTGTATCCACCCAGAGAAAGCGAGCAGGCGGTGCTCACTTTGTGCCCACAATAGACTGAGTCACATTCTAAAATGGCAAACCTCTTAGTTACTGAGAAACTTTGCTCTTTAGGAGAAACCCTTTAATGTCAAACTGAGACTCACATCATGTGAATTTCATCAGCACACGCTAATTAATTTGCTGTCTTTCACACGGGAATTAACCGCAAAACAGAACAGTTTTCTTCATATTTTCTGATTAGATCATTTAGAAGAAAATATGTTCAGTCTCATGTTTACCTGACTCCTTTTTGGTTTTGTGTTATTATAAATTGTTTTTAGGATCAATAATTGCAGATTCATCATTTGCTAAAGACAGACCGTTGCACTCTTTTCATTTTAACTATAAATTACCTACTTGTTAGGGAAAAAAGAAATCAATGACTCATTGTCGCTGGCTTGCAGAGCATCTGAATAACAAGATCAGGAATAATCTGTCAGATCGCTGCTTTTGGCAGGTAGTGCACATCATATCAAATGGTCGACCCGAAATAGCTCCACACAGGAATACACGAGAGAAAATTAACAAAGCTATTTCAAACAGAAAGAAACAAAAACAAACCAGGCAAGCGCACAGAGTCCCATTTAAATCCTCCCGGTGACTCGACCCGCGCACATTCATGCCGCAGTTTGTCGGCAGGTCTGGAGTCATTTAGCCGCTCTCACCCTGAGTCATCCCTGGCTTGAGTGCAGCCTGATGCCGAGGCTCAGCGGCACCCGTTGAACACAGCGAAGCGCGTACAGATACCCATTCACACACGGAGAGAGCTGTTATTCAGCCTTCACCCACTCACTCTCTCTGCGCGACAAGCAGAGCTATATGCGATGATGTCTTTGATGTTAGCTCATGAGGTCCAAAGACACTGGATGGAAATGTAGTTTGTAAACACTAGAATTATAAATTTAGACTAAAAACAAAAAATCTTATATAATATTTCTCATGAAGGCTTTATTTATAAGCCCTTTAAAACTTTTTTTTTTATTTGACCAAATCTCAGTGTTTTAATGTTCTAAAAAAAATATACAACCAAATCTTTTAAGCACTAATGCTGACTTGCGTCAACAGTCCCTGGGCAGGTAGCATGAAATTATACAGTGTACATGTGTGTACAAGAGAACGCACCGAAACAACGAGACATACACAAACAATCCCTCATACTAGGTTCAATTGTGTCCCAAACAGGTGAGCCAACTGATGCTGTCGCAGCTCACAGGAAGCTGGGATCCCACTCACGTCATCACAGAGGTGAGAAACTTTCCTAAGCTTCTTTTATAACGTGATAGAGCTTTACCTCCTCAGGACAGTCAGGTCAGGTAATCAGTGGCGTTCTTGTACATACAAAAAAACAATAGGTTGCAAGTTGCCCTGAGATTGCACTTAAGGGCTTTAATACCAAAATGTGTGTATATAGGTCAATTATTACTTAACCCTACTTGTTATGTGACTCACAGAGGTTATTTAAATAGTTATGAATGAGGTCTGACAAAAGCATTTATCCGGCTCCACTAAAACGTGTGTGCGTGTTTCCGTACCACAATATGTGTAACGGGAGCATAGCATGGGTGCAGCATGGCCTTTGGTGAGTCACATGGCCTCCCGTGTGAGTAACAAACCAACTATGTGATCCCTTCAGTTCGAGACTCCCATTCAGCCCACTCTTACCCCATACACACGAGCAGGGAGGAGGAGGATGGAAGCTGAGGGTGGGGCAGGGTGGTGATGGTTCATAGGTGTGGTTGGCAGAAGTTGGGGTAAAATAGCAGGATGTAGGTGAGAAAGCAAGCTCCAAGGAGGGAGGTAGAAACCAAGGGGGGTTGACTGAGGTCGAGGGCAGCTTCAGGTCAAAAGTTTCAGATCAGGGGGACAAAAGGTGCCAAAGACTCCTGTAAATTAATATATCACAGTCTCCCCAGGAACTGTCATCATCCATTCCTGCCCCCTGTTTTCTTTTTCTTTCTTTTTTTAACCTGTGAACTTGGGTACTTTCTTCTTAGTAGCTGTGGTCAACATGTGGTTACTCGCTTGTTTATGAGTCCGTCCGGTTCTGTAAACTCTGGTACTTTCTCTTTGTGGTCTCAATCAGCAGCCCATCTGTTAGTTCCATCTTCAAATGTGGCGCATGAAGCAGTCGAGATACGATGCACATATATAGCATTTGTTTATGTGGGTGTGTGTCCTTATGGGTGGAGAATGTAGGCTGGAAGTCACAAAGACTGTAGCTGTTGTTTTTGTTTGTGTTGCCTTATTTCATATTCATTTCAGAGTGGCTACGGCTCGGGAGGTAGTGCGGGAGGTTCGATCACCTGAATGGCCTCCAGTGTGAAAGTTAGACAGAGAGCACTTTGGCATTGTAAAAGCGCTTGTATGAATGACTGACTGATACATGTAGTATAAAGTGCTCGAGTAACAAAGCACTATATGAGAAGCAGTCCTTTTTTTCCTTTTTTTTTTAATAGAAGTCTCAACTCTCTAGCGGGGGAGTTTCCTGCTTTTGAAGACCCCACCACACACACACATACACAGAGAGAGAGCGAGGGAGAGAGACAGAGAGGCTACCCTTAAGTTTTTTCCTCCTCCCTCTCCCCCTCCTTCTTCCCTCCTCTCTTTTTTTCTGAATGGATGTCCTCTCCCTAACCTCAATTGAGAGCTGTAACAGGACACTGCTTTAGGCTCAGCCCCCTCTATGTATAAGAGAGGGAGAAGCAGCAGTCCTGTGAGTGTGTGTGAGCGAGTATGTCCGACAGTGTCAGTCAAGGGGTTGAGGGAGAGAAGGGGAGGGTGAAGGGTAAGAGAAAAGGAAGGAGGTGAGAGAGACAGAGAGAGAGAGAGAGAGAGAGAGAGAGATAGACTGCTGTGAAACATGTGATAGTGCAACTTTGGCGGGGCTTAGAGGGAGTTTAACGGCTGTAGTGTCTCCAGAGCTCTGGGAAAGCACCTTTAGCCCAGAGGGAGCCTCACAAGCTGTCTGTGTGTGTGTGTGTGTGTGTGTGTGTGTGTGTGTGTGTGTGTGTGTGTGTGTGTGTGTGTGTGTGTGTGTGTGTGTGTGTGTGTCTTTTTGTGCGTACGTGAAAGTGTGTGCTTCTGTGTGTGAGTGAGAGAGCCGGTTTTTCAGTGCTGCTGCTGTCACTTTAAGCCTGTTACTGATTACACTCAGAAGAATGCAACGGGAGGAGGCTAAAAAGACAGGGAAACAGATGAGGAGACATGTAAGGATGAAATCTCTCAGAAGCTGAGCTATGGCGAGCTTTATGTCACTTGCCCTCACGGTCCTGGGCAGTGACGTGGGTGAGACACCGTTACCCAACATCGTCTCTCCCTCCCTCTCTCTCTCTTTCACTCTCTGTTGGACCAAGCAAAGTCAAAGTGAAAGGGAACCCGGAATCCCTCTTTGAAGCAGAGACAGAGCGAGAGGACGCCCAGAAACACTGGGAAAAACTTAAAGAAAAGACACCAGAGAAGAAGAAATTCGAGGTTGAGGGAAGGGGTGTGCGTATGTGGGGGGGTTCCCTCATTCCAAACTCAGCGCTGGGAGGAAACACTACTCTCACCCAGACGGGTAAGTGAAAAAAGAAAGAAAAAAGAAAAGAAAGGGAAAAGATTCCCAGAAAGTAGAGGAGCTGCTGCTGCTGCTGCTGTTGATGGATATCATATGTTACAAGTTAAGGTTGAGAAACTGCTCCCAGATCCTTAATAGGTGGAGAGGAAGAGCAGTCTGTAGGCTGTCGGCAAACTCTCACACAGCCTGAAGTAGTGAAGTTGTGCTCTGATTTTTCTTTCTGTTCAATTTTGTTTTGTTTTGAAGCTGGTGATTGGTCACCTTCAGCTTGTCTCGAATTGCTCTGAGTTTGAATGGTCACTAGCGTGAGCGTCCCCAGCGCTGCGATCGCGTTACAGAGGAGCTGATTCACTGTCACACAGCCGATTTGTTTGACTCTGCTCTGAGGCTGACTTACAGTCGTATAGCCAGGATTAGATGGGAAGCAAAATGTATGGTGTGTGCTATCATCAGTGCTGCGGTAATATACCAGACATAGTCTGTTGAAGGCAATGCTGATATGAAGTCTTGTGATTAAAATAGGTCTTTGTGGTCAATGGGCCATTTTTAAATACAGAAGCACCACTTCCTCTCTGTTTCAGTCACGCTGTGTGTGTGTGCCCCCCCCTCTTCAACTGACACAGATAGCACAGTCCTTTTGCTCTGCAGCAGAAGGCATGAATGAACTGAGCGTCTGGGGTGGGGTGGAGGTGGAAGCGGTGGCGTTGGTGGTGGAGCGGGAGGTGGGGTGTGGATAAAATATCATACAGCATGGACAGCGAGCATGTGGCTTCTTTATGAATGGACATGGCAGGCAGCTGACATGATTGGCTGCAAAGGAGTGACGTCTGATGACTGCAGAGCCGGCACTCTGGAGTCATTCTCCCCTACGCTGTCGCCGCTGTCCCTCCTGGTTACCACCTCTTAAAGCGCTGCCGCCGCATGTGTGTATATGTATTGGTCTGTGCAAGACACAGAGAGAGTGTTTTAAGGAGTCGTGTGAATCAGTGCTAGTGGTTGTGGGTGACATGTGTTTGCCTAAGCGGGCTTAGTCACAATCTGAACAGAGGGGTGTGTGTCTTGAAGCAGTGGGCTTTTTTTCTTCTTTTCTTCATCTTCTTTTTTTTTTAAAGAGTTGTGGCTCTCTGCCCAGCTGTTGTTCTTCAAATTGTCTCCCACTCTCTCTGACTAACATAATGCTCCTTCCAGCTATCATTACTCTTACTTGTCATGTAATAAGAGGGAAAGTTTCCAGCATTAACACGTAATAATGCTCCCTCATGACTCACTTTCGGGGACGAAGGTTTATTTTGTGACCGTCTACACTTTTAGATTTCCGCTTAAAGAATTTCAACAAAAAAGGAAGTCATGCTATCAATCTGTCGATCTCATCAAGATGATGAGATAATGTAAGAGGCCGTTCTCAGGAAACAAACAGGAAAATAATTTATCAGGGTGACCTCTGTGTGTGTGTGTGTGGACCATAACCACGTTACCATGCCGGTGCCTGCCAACAGCCAACCCTACAGACGGACATGCACACCCTTTGTTTTACTGCGACACAATAATGGCCACTCCTTGAGCTTACTGCAGTTCCTACACTCCTCCTGCCCCCACTTTAGTTTATGGTTTATCAGGAGGTGTGATAGGGAGACGGCGAGAAAGAGAGTGAGGAGTGGTGATAAGGAATTGTCACGTTGGTGCGCGAGGATCTGTCGGCACTTATCGGGGCAGCGTTTCCGGCGCGAGTGCACGATAGAAAAGAGATTGGCGGCGAGATGCATCGCAGGTATCTATCTTGATGAGGAAGATTAAATTCCCAAGTCCAGATTAGCATGGAATCTGCCCTTTTGTCTTATCACCCTGCCTACACGGTGAACCCTGCTCTGTGCTACTTGGCAATAAGCAGCTAACCATCTCAGGCCAACCACCTTTCTGCAGCTTCTATAGGCAAACGTAAATGACTTGGTTTTTGGATAATAAGAAAAGGAGAGCACATTTTTTTTTGTCACGTATACAAATCCAGGGCATGTTGTAGCAGTTTCTTACGTTTTATGATTATTATTATGATTATTTAGACGTTGATTAAGATAATTTTTAAGATGTCAAAGCAACATTGAGATTTGGTTACAAAAAAGGCGAGAAATCTACATCTGCATCATACATTTATTTGCTGACTGTATTACTGGCATGAGTAGAGATTTTAGGGGCTATTGGATTACAACCATTTAACAACCAAATAAAAGTGGCTTGAAAAAACAGCAAGGTGAGTCATCTACAAACCTTTCATTTTTTAGTCAAACTGAACCTAATTTTAACCTTGGCAGTGATGCAGCACTGTAAAGCTCAGTCAATCTAACTAAACTGAACTATTCAACAGAATGGTTAAACTTTCAATTTTTAAATAGATTTAAATCTTTTTAAAAGGCCATGACTGGCTGAGCAGATTTAACCCATAAAAAATGAATATATTGACATGTGTTACTTTTTTTGACATAATGTAGAGATGCAGAGCTAATACCAATTAGTTTATTTTTATATTACTTTTATTTGGTTATTAACTAGTGGAAATAAAATATATACAAATAAAGGTTTATGGTCAAAGATAAACATGCAGGAATTTTTTTAATACGAAATATTTATTCTTTGTGAGTTTTAAATGGAAGAATTATTTTTTTAATGTACTGAAAAGGACCTCAAGCAAGCAGGTTAGGTTAATTAGAAAGGTGTCATCCTGACAAACTGCTGTGGAATGGTCACATATCTACACGGTAGTGATAAAAGCAGCTTTTCTGTTTATTCCACCACACTCAATTTGACAACAAAAGGATATAACGGCTACACTTAATATCAGGAACAATGTGCTCGTGACGTGGAGTGGAGGGGGCAAACGTGGACCGCATAATGACAGGTGGCAGATGGCTGGAGGAACTTAGGACTTAAGTCACCTGTGGCAGGCTTTACTTTGAACTGCATTCATAGCGGCTGGCGTCGGGAAGTGAGGCATTGTGACATACCGTAGTTATTCCAACGCTGACAGGAGTTATGTAACTGAAACTGGGTTAAGCGGCGCAAGAACAATCTTAACTATGACTTGACTCATTTCTCCTTTTTCTCTTCCCTACTTTCCTTTTCGCATGACTTGTCTTTGTTTATACATCAACAGCTCACTTACACAAGTCTGTCATTCACAGGCAGATTGTCGTGTTAAGAGCTTAGCTAGATAACTTAGATGTCGCAGGGCTCAAAGCACTGTGTGTGCATGCACAACAGAAAAAGCCCGTTAGAGATTCTGTGTGTTTGCATACGTCTTGTGTGCATTTCTTTTGTGTGTGTGTGTGTGTGTGTGTGTGTGTGTGTGTTCAAGAACGTTCCAACGTGTACTAACCACACACACCTGGCCTGGTTCCTCCTTTGCACATATATGGGCAAAGCTTCCCCTACCTGGGCCTCACTGAATTCCAATAAGTTGCAATGTGAGTGTGCGTGCGTGCGTGTGCGAGAAAGAGGCTGTAGAGACGGATGCACGTCATGGAAAACCAGGATCAATGGGCAAGGCCCACAGAGCTGCGTTTTTAAGGTGTTCCTTTTGTTTTCCAAAGGTAATCAGTTAGCACAATGACTCAGCTTGGCTGATTATTCAAAGTGGCTTCAGTAGGACGACGTCAAGAAGGAACTGTGGTCATGTTGCTATTAGACAAGCTGCATACAAACTCAAGAGAGCAGAATGAAATCCCTGTGTATCAGCAGGATTATTAAAGTAAGAGTGAAACTCTTGATTAAAATAAGACACACAGTGGGCTCAACAGTTTTCCCAACAACAACATCCAGACTTTCAAATTATTTGCTAAAAATCAAACTTTCCACAACTGACTTATCTACTTTCAGTCTCTTTGGGCTATTTGTCAAGACGTGCGTTAGTATTCAGGGTGGAGGTAGTGAAGGTATCAGTAGCCGGGTTGTGCCTCTTGCAGACAGAGCTTACATTATTACATTATAGCCTCTGCTTTGCCTTATGTTGGCACTAATGAAGCAGATTTATGGCTATGTTTGCCAGGGTTCAGCGCTGGTCCTGTTTAAACCCTGTGACCCGACAAAGCAAAGTACCCTCACACTGATTTTGGACAATGGGACACCTTTCATCCATTCCATTCCTTCTCTATACTTTTTTCCTTTTCCCTTCCTTTCCTTTCGGCTCCCTTCTTTCTGTGCTCCCTGCACATTTGCCAAACCTTCATAAAGCAGCTCGAGGAGGTAGTTAGCTTTCCTTGGTCATCTCGCCAGGTCTTTCCCATCAGTCCAGCCCCCTCGAAGAGCTTGCAGACATCCCTCTCTGTAGGCTGGGGGGCTGAGCCTGGGTTTGGGGTACAAGCTGTATATTTGAGGCTGGGGCTCCCTCTGGAGAGGTTCTTTGGCTGTTCAGTCTAAAGGTCTGGATTCAGTGTGTAACTCGACCGACAGCCACCTAGCAGCACTCAAAGGAACCATTTGGGATAGCTTTACAAGTAAAGGCCTGTTTTATCTTTACAATTTATAATAAGGATAGAAAGTGAGAGGGAGGGAAAGGAAAGGGTGGCGGGGAAAGTGACTTTAGCAGCGTGGATACAGGATAGCAATATTCTGGAACAGGGAATGACTTTGGATGGCGAACAGAGGTAACAGCAAAGACAGAGCTTCCATAACCTCTGCCGCCACCGAATATGAGCTACTGGCTTCCTCTCTTTGGTTGGAAGCTCTCACTCCCCCATCATAACCAATTATACTGTCAGGCTGGGGTATATTGAAATCTGGGGAGCTGAGAACTAATATCTGATTGGCAGCAGGCCTCATGGAACGGCTGCTTAATTGGTGGCAAGCAGTTGGTGAGCACTGCATTTCAGGCTCGTCTCATCTTGTAGTCTAAGCATCTCTTTGTGTGAGTGAAAGCAAAGTGATTGGTGCAATGTTCACTTTGTGAACCCAGCGAAATTGCCGAGGCTGTATGGGAACAAGCTAAGTATGAACTTCTTCACACTCACCAGGTTGTCAGCAGTCTGTTTGGGGTAGAGTTACACTAAAGTTCGAATGATGGATTTTCACCTATTTTGGCATACGCAGATGGAATAATAACAGATGGAGTAGAGGGCTGAAATCCATGTTGGAGACTTTTGAAAAACAAAAACTTAACAAAAACTAGTTTCTGAAATCGTGTGCATTTGCTGTGCAACTAAAAGCAACCTAGAACCCTTAATGCTCAATGGTTTGCGGGTGACCTGGTGGACTATAAAAGAGTAAGTGGACTGGTTTTGTTTGTTTTTTTGCTTTTTTTTTTATTTTAATCTAAACTCTTGAATTTTAGTCTGTCAGTGTCCACCAATTCTCTTCTAGCACTGACAGCTTCAGTGAGAAAGAGTAAAATATGTGCTTGCGCTTCTAAAGTCCAATTTTCTCTACCATCAATTTTTCTATCCAAATCTTAGTATTCAAAAATAAACTGATACAGTTCCAGGCTGTTTCTTTTTCTGGATTTGTTTTTTTGTTTTTGTTGGAAGAGCAACTGTAGATAATAAGCCCAGCGCTGGAACAGTAGGGGACTTTAAAGATGGAGTGCTGGACGTATTGCACACGCACACACGCGCAGAAAGAGCAAGAGAGAGAGAGCGAGGGAGGGAATGCATCCACACCCAGCTCACACATCCTACACACCCACCCACACACACATGCCCACACATACTTGAGCAACAGCACGAGCACATGCACACTACCAGTGAACCAGTGTCGCTCACTGTAGAACTGCAACTCTTGTGCTTGCACAAAATACACACACATACTTGTACAGTGGTCACCCCCTACTTTGAGGCTAAAGCAGGGTAATGATTCAGTTCCTCTTTGTGTGTGTGTGTGTGTGTGTGTGTGTGTGTGTGTGTGTGTGTGTGTATACATCTGTGTGTACTACATGGTGTATATGTGAACACATTTGCCACTTTGTGAATGTGTTTCGAGCGTGTGTGTGTCTGTGTGTGAATGTGGATGTGGTAAAGGCCCAGTCATCTTCAAGGCAGCTAAGACGAAAGCCACATCAACTGCCATATACCACACTCTAGGAATAGAATAGGCCAGCGCAGGCAGGAATGGAATGGCACGCCTGGCCTCGCCCCTCCTCGAACCACCTCACCCATCCCCAGGCCTCCTAGCGCTCACCCCCTCTTCCTCTAGTCCAAATCGCCCTTGTCGCTTAGGTTGCTTGCATTTCCCCACTTCATCTTGCAGTTTTGTAGCGCTCCGTATCACTGCTCATTTCACTCCTCTCTAGAGGAAGAACTACAGACGCATGCTCGCTTTCCTGGATTTCCTGGCTAGTATTAGGCATCAGATTGTCCAGCTGCTTTTATTTCAGTCTAGCTCCTCAAACGCCGTAGCATCTGAGTATGCACAAGACGTGTGTTTAAAAACCGAGAGCTGGTGTCGCTTCGATGAAAACCCCGATTAATCTGGCTTATCTGAGATGGTGTTTCACTTCCTCTGTTGTCTCTGTGTGCCTTCACCCTCTGTCCTCCTAAGCATGTCCATATCGCATCAACTCAATGTGTTGCTTTCGATTGAAAAATTGAAAAAGCTGATTGGCTTATGTACATTTGACCTCTCTGCCTAGCGGCAGTGGCAGCATCACCAAAGTGTGGAAAAAAAAGGGAAGCGATAACGCATAGACCTTATCACTTTGCCTCTTAGCCCAGTGAACTCACTGAGCCTCACCAGTCTGGACCTGTTGACACTGCACTAGCACAGCTTTAACACACACCTGTCCTTATTTTATGCTAAACGACATCTTTTGTTATATTTGTTGTTGTTTTTTACATCTCAAAATTAGCATCTGAAGTCTTAAGTATCACTTTCCTTTTTTTTCCAGGTTTGCTGATTTTGCTTGGATTGTCCCAGATAAATGACCGCGAGCCATTCCCACAAGAGGTAAGAAATTCATTCTTTAAAAAAAAAATCTGCATCAAACACTGTCCTCGCCACTGTCCCCTCCTCTCTCAGCTTCTTTGCCACTATTGTCAAAAGAACAGAGCCCTAGGCCACTTCCCCTTCTCCCTACCTCAAATCCCTCAGTGCAGGGAGCCCAAACAGTATTAGCACTTTAAACCTTAGGCTCACAGGTAAGTTCAGTTGGGGAGCTGTCAGAGAAATTTCTCTTATACGGTAAGATGAGACAAACGATATGACATAGTTGGCATGGTGAAAAAAAATGAGGTGCTGAAACGAGGAAAAGTAAGATGGGGGAAATGTAAAGACACATATGACAGAAAGAGCATTTACAGTGACAGAACGCTGGAATGCGAGGAAGGAGGAGGAAAGAGGGGCAGAGCAGAGAGAGGGGGAGAGAGAAGCCAGCACATTTCCCTTAATAAAAAGAAAGTGGAGTCAAGTGACCATCAGCTGGTCAGAGAATGTTTGATCAATATAGTCATGAGGCCTCAGGTATGCAGAGCGAAATGAAGGGAGAAAGATCGGCCCCGCTGTCTCCTTCCAGGTTACCCATCTCCTCCAATCACATGTATCTAGGTTGCAGTTTTATGAAGACTGAGTTAGCGCTCTCTTTATGCGTAGGGCTCAGCGTTGGGTCGGCATGGCGGTGGCTCTGTCTGTCATGCCTCAGGGCTAATGGGAAAGAATGACAGGAATCTGCAACTGATAATGCCATGCTTGGAGATGTTCGTCAGCAGATTATCTCCTATATCCTTCCCCTCCCTCAGGCTCCTCATTTTCTCCCGCTTGATCTCGTCTCTGCAGTTTGCCCCCTGTGCTCTTTCCTTTGCCTCTACATATTTGCATCTTGCACTCACACCTTCTCCTTCTTTCTTATTTTCCTTTTGTTGTTTTACATAATTGGTCTGTCCCTGAGATCTGTATGTGTTCATAATGGACCTATTTTCTGTTTCTCTTCACTCTTTCTTCAGATGGGGTCCAGAGTCTCCCCACCCAGACACGACTAAACCGGCCAGCCTTCACAGTTCACGCCTCTCTAGCTGCTGTCAGTTGCTCAGTAGGCAGTGTAGATCCTGTGTAGCAATCAGCAGCTACATCTGGCTACTGGGTCTCTGACAGTTCTGCCTACTTCCCAGTCAAGCTTGCTCGTTCCTCTTCCTATTGGCTAAGTGACACATTCCAGTCCCCGCATTGGCTGCGATGTCAGGGGGGCTCCATCCTGTGACCCCACAGACAGGATGTTCTCTGTGTCACAACTCCACAAGGGCCCCTTGTCAAGGCTTTTTTGTGTTGGTTTTTTTTCTTCACTCCTTCCTCCTCTGTCATTCTTCTTTAAATTCTCACTCATTTCGCCTTCTCTCCTTGGCCTCTGCAAGATTTTCTTAATATGAAATGTCCTTGGTTGTAAATATTAAAGTTCCGTGAGAGAAATTTAAAGGAGCGTATTTTTCCAAAGGAAAAGCAGCAACGTGTATTTGAAAAGCCCTCGGAGAGACCTTTGCTTTCGTCCTGAACCTGGCATACAATGTAGATTTCTGTGTGGTTCAATTCTACAGCTACATTGTCTGCTGGGTTTCTGGCAAGCAATATAAGCAGCTCTTATATAATCCCTCGGGCGCTCGAAAAGGTAAGCATTCATCTGTTCTGTCAATGTGGCTCAAATGCCTGACCCTGACAATTCAATAAAGAGAAAATATTTCACATTAATACTGCTGAGTGACTGTCGTTTGTCAAGCTGAAAATCACATTTGAAGAAAGAAAGAAATCTCCAAATCTACTAAATCTAAATTGATTCAGTGTTGCTTTTGTGTCCCAGGAGTTAACCCCAAGCAAGAGATGCCAGGAATATTCTAGTAACTCAGCACAAAGCTGGGCTGTTGTCTGTCAGGAGCTTGTCAGGCTGCTGTCAGACCGGCTCCTTATTAATGGGGCAGCACTGTCTCCCCTGCAGCCAACACACACACACAGTACAAAAAAAGCACACACCCGCACACACACCTGGGATTATACCAAACCTTCACACAGTGCTTTCAGAAGACATCCCTACCTGTGAAAGTCTGCAAACCCCAAAAGCAACTTCTACATCCCAAAGTATGTTTTTACTTCACAAACGATTTTAATTTGAAAAAAACAAAACCAGAAGAAATGCAGTCAAACTGTAATTTGACAAATTCTGCTGGCAACTTCTTTCCACACACACTAACTAGACTGATACCTACATGAATAAAGCAGCAGGCAGCCGGCTTTGAAAACACATGTTACGGCACCGAGCCTTACAAGAAACCGAAAAAAAGGGATGGGAGGGGGGCACAATTCTACTTTTAATGTGTGTGTTCAGCAGGGATCGGCAGCAGCGTCTTTGTCCTGTTGCAGCCCTCCAGCAACGCTCCGGCAATACAGTTGAAAATATAATAAGTCTCCGCAGCTAAGAAAAGAAACCGAGGCAAAGCTCCCTCGCAACAGCGGGTCTTTTGAATAACAGTGTTATTTCTTTTATAATCAAATCAAAGACAAATATAGAGTGAAGGTTTTGTGCCTTACTTTTTCCACAGCTCCAAGGTTCAAGTAGAGCTGATATGAGTGAGGCTGAAATGATTCGCTTCATTAAGCAACCGAGGGAAAAAAGTTCAGTCATTTATCAATTTAGTTTGTTTTTTTGCTAATCGAATATGACTCTGGGCTTTGGTGAGGGATATTCTATACGAGCTGCACTGACAGTGACCATGAGTGTATGTGCCTCCTTCCTCTCCGTGTATGTGTGCGTGTTTTCTATCTTTATAAACTGAGTTTTCAGCTGTCATTCGAACAAATCAATAAATAATAAATTCTACAGACAAAATTTGTTGTTGAGTGTAAAATTACCTACACTAGATCCTCCTATCGCTGCAAGTTTTAAAAAAAGGGGGTAGCTGAGTGATGCTGTTTCATTTATACCAAACTAACACATGAGCTGCAATACATAATACAGGATAAGAACCTCTCCAGCTGAGTCTGGCATATTTCACTAATCAAAACCCTGTCCCCGTGCAACAGGACACAAAGATTTATTTGCTGCTTGTAAATAACGCTCCCACCATTTATGATTTTACATGAAAGCAGCGCTCGCATCTTTTGGGGAAACAACAATGAGCAAATTCTGCGCTCAAAAGACTGTTTGAAAGGCATTCTACTGATCTGACTGTACATGCTGTACAATAGATTTTTCAGTGTACACACAGGCGGGCATGTCAGCATTGTGTTAAAAGGGAAAACGTGAAGGAACTCTTTATGTAAAAGCCTTTCAGTGGTAATGGTTTAAAGAAGTGAACCGGCGCCATTCATGTGTCAGCTTGAAAAGATTTGCATAAAGTCTGTGCAAGTAAACAAAGGAGTTGAGAAAATGGTGATTATATATTCGTGTGGAAAATTACATTTTTCAGACAGTGATTGTTATGAAATAGAAGCCGAGCTGACAGTTGATGAAACAAGCGTGCTAATGCAAAAGATATGACCTCATAAATGTGGCCTTATAGGACAAAAAAAACATAACACCTGGAACCCCTTCGGGTGTAATTATAATAGATTTGCATTTACATCCCCCACACTGAATCACTCGTCTCATTTCCATCATCAATACAGGTCTTGTCAGTCTCTCGCTACTCAAGCCCTCAAGTTCAACTTTACCAACTCTGTTTTTGTGACAGCGAGCTGAGCGACTCCATCGGGACCCACTATGAGAATCCCAACAATGCAAGTGGTTGCTAATGGCCTGTAATGGGAGGGGTGCGTGGGCGGTTTATTGTTGCTTTGATAAGCTGTCGATGACGTGCGTGGTGTGAGGACAGTCAGAATGCAAAACAACAGAATGCTGAGAAAAAATGACTGATGATGATGGCGATAAGGGGAGGGGGAAAAAATCTGTGGGAAAATGAAAGAGAGATGAGGCCATCTGTCGTCCTCCATCGCACATTTAAAGACTTTCAAGGAGGACAGGGTAAAAGGTGAAGGTGCTGTTATCTGAAGGTGAGCTAAACGTACACTCCCTCTCTTGTTTGCGTCACTGCTGTAATAAGTCATCCGAGCCCTTCTCAGTGACCTCTACAGTAGGGCTTTCCCCATCAGTAAGCCTCCAGAGGGGGATTTACATGACGTGGTTTACAGTGGTCACAAGATGTTTATGGTTTCTTAAGATACAGTTAACTGGCTTTTCTCTTGAACAACAGTCATTAAATTGGTGCCGCTGGGTTTCATGTTCAGGCTTTTTAATAGTGATAACTATGACAGACCAGCGACCTGCCCAGAGTGAACCCCACCCCTCGCCCTGTGACACCTTTTGCAAGCCCCTTTCTTGCAAAATGAGGGATGGATAGACCCTACAGATAGTGCTCCATGATTTTTCTGTACCTTCCAAGACATAAAGAAATATTTTAATTCTTTACAAGTCCGCAGCAATGGTTCAATATCTTTAGATGCAAAATCATCTTTTTATTGTGGGTTCAATACCTGACAATATAAAACCTCTTGAGGTTACTCAAGTTGTTGTGATTTGCCGCCATATAAATAAAACTGAATTGAATTGAACTGATATGAGCTGAAGTGAAAAAACACCAAAGTAAGAGAGTATGTGTATTCTTAGTGTTTTGAAGGGTACGCCCCTAATAGCGTGCTGTAGGCCAACTCACAAGTTAGCATTGCCCTGAGATACCTCAACAAAAATGTGATGTGGTATTTCAAAAATGCTTTTTTCATTAAGTCTGCAAAAAAATAAGTCTACAGCATACATGTTAATCTTTAGAAACGGATGTATTTTTGAATTCTGAAGTGTAAATGCAACTGCCAAAGCTAAATTAATGTTGTGCCATAAACAAACAACACCATGGTCATAGTTTTTTAGCGTCACCACCACAAAACTTTGGACCATGGGTTTTAGCAAATGCCTTGTCTGAGACATGGAAAAACTTCAAAATTTAGAAGTGAAGTATTTATCGATATTTTTATACGCTGTAGAAAAAAAAGCTAAAACTTGTGCTAATCACAGACCTTATTGCAGACATCTAATGAACACCCATTCAAAAAAAGAAACACTGAGACAAGTGAACTGGTGGTGCAAAATGCTACATCATTTCTGGGTTTTAGGCCTCATTGCTGCAGCATTCTAGATAAAACAACAGTCAATAAGAAGAGTCTCGATTGGTTGGTTTGTACCAGGAAAGTGAGTCAGTTATGGACAGACGTTATCACTTTACAAATGTCCCTGCAGCCAATAGATAGTAATAACATATGTTATGAAGAACGGTCCAAGTTCATTTTAGGGTTTCAAAGGAGCTTCTTATTACAAAAACATACTCCTTAATGGTTATTGTGTAACAGTTATGGGATCTTCACTAACAAAAAGTTTATATCTAATGTGTGGTAACCCATCTTACCACCCGACCTTCGCGTACTGTTGTTTTGTTGAATGGACACCATGTCACAGTGGCACACTTTGGTTCTTTGTTATGTACAATGAATGAAACACCTGTTGACATTGTGCATGTGAGTTTCACTTCAATTAAAAAAAACAGTGCCCTAAAGAGAGGCGAAGTGAAAATAAAACTTCTGGATTCTGTTCCAGAAGTGAGAAAACTTCATTCAAAATGCCACTGACAGGTTTAACAATGGAAATGGAACAGAGCCTTTCTGAGCACTACGTCACGAAACTCACTGTATGTGTTTGAAAAATGATCTTATATTGTTTAGTAACCAAGCATCATTTTCTATAAGCCACAGACATTCACAGAGTCGATTTTGAGGTTTGACAAAGAAGAGTCTGTAGTTAATTCAGACTAACTGGGAAAACAGGGGTCTGAACACTCTTACCAGAGATTATTATTATGAGTCTAAAGAATATAAATGAATTCAAGCTGAAATGAACTAAGTTCTTAAAGGAGGTCTTGTTTTTTTCTTTTTTCTACTCACAAAGATATTGTTTTATTTAAGATGACAAAGGTTTCATTACCTTAGAGAGAAAGCCTTTTAGTGGATGTGAATATGTACAGTACATGATTTATTTATTTTTCCAGAAAGACTGATGACAGAAATTCAGAAGCTCGTGGAATAGAGCTTACCCGGGATTTGGCAGCTAGTAGCTGGAAATGGGTTTCACATTCAAAAGTTTATCTTGTTATTTGTGATCAAGGTAAATGGCTATGATCCAGGAAACTGGAAAGATAAGAGGAAGCAGAAGAAGAACTAAAGCAAATTGTTCTATAAGTGGATTTTTGTCAGATAGAGGTGACAGTTTGAGATATAAACTCATAACCTCATGCAAATCCCTGGAAAAGCGCTGTCCCTGCACTGAACTTTAGAGACGGAGGTAATTCTAGAAACACTTCTCGTATATTTAAGAGGTCAATTTCCTTCGAACATGCATTCCAGCAAAGTCATTTCCAGTGCCGCAGAGACTTATTCGGGCTCTCTTTATTTTATTGTAATGTAATTATAAGCAAGGTTAAAAGATTAAAAAACCTAAATTTCCTTTCCTGTTTTACTGTCTATAATAAATCAACACTCCACTTGAACTGTGTCACAGTGGCTGGCAGAGGCAGGACCCAAATGCAGGACGCGCAAAAACGAGGATTAAACTGAAAGCTGGTTTAATAAACCTAAAATGAAATGCAAAATAACATGAATGACAAAACTAGGAAAATCAAACCTTTGACACAGTGAGGAACACAGACTGCAAGGGAGGAGGACTAAACCACGAGGGGGGGAGGCAACAGGGAACAGAGGGAAACTGAGGAGATAAATACACACAAGGGGTAATGAGAGAACGGTCCACAGGTGGAAACACAGATGACACTAATCTAGGCAAATGAGTTAAAGGAAGCAAAAGTGAATATGTTACGCACGAGGCAGGAAACTATCAAAGTAAAACAGGAAGTAAGATAACTGCGGAGACAAAGACTAAAACACACAGGCTTTGCACTAGGGAGAAACAGACATGGGGACAAGACAGACTGGGGAGACAAAGAAATGAAACAGAGAGAACAGAGAAAATAGGAATAAAGAACACAAACAAATGACTGAGACTCAATCACAAAACTCATGGTAACCTAGAAAATAGCATTCAGCAACCAGACATTATTGTCTCCTCCTTTCAAGTCCAGACAAAAACTCAAAACCATGACAGAGCTGAATTTTTGTAAATGTTACAGTATCACCACCTCTCAATAGAACAGAGTTACTTCTTTGTATGTCTGGTAGAGGGTCTGTAAAATTGCTTATTATCCAATTATGCAATTGGTTTTATAAAGATATTCAATAAAAATACAGAAAAACATGTAGAAAAATTAACACTTCGCATTCCATTTGAGCATCTATAGGACACAGAGCTTCTGGACTTTTACTCAAGCTTTCCTGACTTAAGTAAAATATTAAATGACAGCCTTAATGAAGAATGAAGAAATGAATGCCTTAATGAAGAAACACACAAAATGACCACATAATCAAAGTAAGTGGCTATGTCTTCATTGGCAGTTAAAGTTGCTAGTTAATCAGATTCAGATTCAGAAGAACCTAAACTGGCTCCTTAACATATAGCTGCAGTGGTCATACACTGAGCTCTCACAGAGGTCCTCACCCAGTATTCAAGGGTCTGTCCAGCCACCAAATAATTAGTAAATAATTAATTGGAGCAATTCATCTCTGTTTTTCCCTAAAACAAGCAACACATTTTTGAACAAAGCGCACATATTTCTAAAATTATTCATAAAACATGCGTCTGTGAAAGAGGTTATTATAAAAGAATTTGCAAACACAGAAAAGGACAGGAATCTCATTATCCTTCACAGCTATTCAAAAAAAAAATTCTCTGCTGGTTTCAGTCGACGGTCGATTAACAACAAAAGGGAAAAATACACTAAAATACACAGGAAACATAAACTAGTTATAAATGATGGACTGCCACTTCTGAAAAAGTGAAGCTAGGTATCAGGACATTTGATCTGTGATCCAATTAAACACCTTTCTGATGAGTTCATGATCTCGATCATTAGATTCAGTCATATGGAAGACGCGTGTATTCATTTTGTAATTTATGGTTCCCATCGGAACCAAAAAGATGATGAAACAGAGTATGCTTTTCACCATCATTTGTGCAAATGAATTGTATATAAATAACATGAATTTCAAATAACATGTGCTTTCTGAGAGGGTTATAGTAATTGGCAGCCTTGGAGTCATATGGATGAGTTCAGGAAAGGTAACAGTTTATGTGATATAATCCTGAACACCACAAAAAAAAAAAAATGTGACAAGAAAATAGCTTGATATACAGACAAAAATGGAGGCTTAAAGTCAAATATGAAAATAACTCAGGGTCTGCCACATCTGCATCTAAATACCTATCTTTTAGACAACCACTACAACAGGTCAGTGTCTTTGATTGTGTTTCCTAATGACGCACACTGAATCATCACATCTACGTAAAACCTTAACCAAACCTGTGACTAACCATCACTTGCAACATGATAGTCCAGGTCATGGGCTGACGAGACCAGTAATTACAGCAGCGTAATGTAGGCTTTACATAATGTGCCATTTGCTACTTTGGTTTGACCACAGCTCACCAGAATTTCAAAAGGTGGGTGAGTAAGGCAAACAACTACATGTTCACCGCTCTGTTATCAAATATCAAACTTGGTGAGTCAGGCTGATGAGAACCCTACCACTGAGTCTGGCGTGAAAGCATCTCAGCAGACTAACCCTAACCCAGACACAGGACACAGAACAGCCGCATCTTCACACACAAAAAATCTGCACACAAAATCATACAAGTAGCTGTTGTATTGCTGCTGTCTTGTTATCCCTAATAGAAGATCTTATGTTTGCACTTCTTTAGATTAAAGACCATCAAGAAGCTTGATGAATGATATTTTCTTCTGTTCTGACTACATATTTTTGGAAAGTTATGTGAAGAATCCTCCGCTTTGATTTGTGTGCCAATGTGAATGCTAGAGAAAAGAATCTGGAAATCCTGTGTTTGTGACATTATTACTACTTTGCAGTGTGTATAAAAATATCCACATCACTTGCAGTTTTACAAAGCAATTATAAAATAGAAACATACTGTAGTCAGTCAGCAACATATAAGATTTCAGGGCTGTTATCTCTCCTGTACATTATGGGATCCTCCAGAAATAAAGTAAAAAAAAAAAAAACTCAATGAATACACTACATTAATTATTTCAGATTGTTCGGCTAGTACTGCACGATGATGGTATCTTCCAAACTAAGCCTAAATGTGCTTTTGATCAACGAGGAAGACAAATGAGGCATATCATAGTTTGCACAGTAAAACTCCAGCTTTTGATTGTGACTCTTGGAATGGTTGAAAATTTAATTTAGTTGCAGTTTTGAAACAGGTGTCACAGTCTTCCCCAGACTGTGTGGGAGTGAGAATGAGGACCCAAATGCAGAACACAAGAGAAGAAGGAACTACGTTTAAACAAAAAGTGAGTCGTTTGTTGTTCGAAAAACATGAATACAAAAAAAAGGCCAAAATGAATGGCAAAAACTAAAACTAAAACCTAAACTGGGAAAAACTAGACTATGATTACTATGAAAAGACATGAGCATGATTCAGAGCAGGAGCATGTGGGAAACTGTGGGAAAACACATTAACATAAACATGAGCATGACCTGAACGTTTGACGTAACATGAAGGGATGAAATCAGACGTCCTGACGAAGACTGAATGAAACACACAGCCTAAATACACATAGGAGGTGTGGAAACTCAGGGGAAGTGGAAACACATGGAGAAACAGCTGACACAAATGAGCATAACGATGTCACAGGGGAAGAGTAAACTAAACACGCCGAACAAAGAAGCACGAAACTTTCAAAATAAAACACAGGCTTGACAACAAGAAAAACGCAGACAAGATATAATGACAGGTAACACAGAACACCTAGGTGACACATAGACTAAACTAAAATTCAAAGTCAACTAATTATAATCCAAGAATTGTATATTATCTTCAAAATATAACGAAAGAGATCAAAACCAACTGAAAGTGCTGGGTCACAGACTCAGCCCCTGACAACAGCTTTCATTTCATGTCCAAATCTCTCTATTTAAGAAGTTATGAGGGCTAAACAATGCTTCTAAAATAAGGTGACTTAAAAAGCATCAAATTTAAACCCTCTTCTATGTACTTTCATGAGCTGTGACTGTAATTTATTGCTTTACTTTTTTCTTAAAATAGTTTAAAATGGTACATTTTCATTTTCTCTGTTTAAAGATTTGGTATGTTTTCTGTGTTGTATTGTGAATAAAATATGGATTTCTAAGATTTGCATATTGTTGCATTCTGATTTTATTTACATTTTGCACTGCGTTCCATCTTTTTCAGAATTGGGGTTGTATATCATATTTCATATAAAACACCACACTTTTGAAGAGGAAAAAGCCTCGACAGAACCAAAGACAGAAAATCTGGAAACTTTATAGGACTTTATATTGTACAGTTTTCCTCCAGGGCAACTGTGTATATAGAAATGTGGAATGAGTGTGTTTTGTATATAAAACAACAGAATATAGAATTTTTCTTCACTTGAAATTAAAATAGCACCAGGGAAAAAGTTACTTACTCGTGGCTCTGGTTCTACTGTACCTTTGATTCACACGTCGTGCCTCAAACCAAACAATCATCATTTCTCATGACTCATGTGTCAACCTAATCCCCTAAAGACAACTCAGTTGGAGTTACTGCAGGGAAGGACATAACTTCATAGAATTCCTGTTTAGTCTTTTCAAAGTAAAAGCCTCCTAGAGCATCACACATGTAGTCATGTCATTTTACTATCTTGTCTGTGGTTCAGACCTCTGTGCCCTCATAGCTGGTTACTACTATACAAAAGAGCCATTGGAAAAAGAGAAAATATGCAGTGAGTGGCAGTTTTCTGGCTAAAAATCCCTTGTTGATGGCAGTGGTCAGAGAAGAAGGTTCACTGAAGTCTTCTTAAAGATTGGAGTCCCTTCATCAGTCTTCATCATGCAGGTGACTCAACGGCAAACACAGTAGCCTCAGTAGGTGACCTTTAGGTGTTTGTGGGTGCGACAAGTCACAGGTGGAGAGTCAGTGAATAACATTCTGTCAGAAGCCTTTATATCTCTCGCATCAAATCCCTAAGGAAATGTGTGATAGCATTCTGGTTAGTTTTCATCTTGCGGGAAACCCTGACCTTGCAAATCATGCGGCACACTCCCTGTCATGTCAGACAGATGGACAGGCAGGCAGCTGACCTCGCACCATCACAGTATGTGACATTATGGGCTAGAGGATCAGCTAGTGTCAGGGGGAGACCTGACAGCAAGGGGACAGCATTGTCAAATAAGGGTGTGAATTCTCCAACGATCAATCTTTTGGCTAAAGGTCTGCTTTTCACAGCACGAGAGACAAGTAAAGATCAGGCAGCTGAGAATATGCAAACACTAAAGGGGGAGTGAGTATATAGCAGAGCAGCTGAAATGGTACGATAGAAATGAAGAGCACATGACAGGTCGTTGAAAGTGTCTTTCTCTCTCATTGTGTGTATGTGTGTGCATGCTGACATGCAGAAGTTGTTGTTCAGGTAATGACATTGTAAGTATGGACAGCCACTATGATTGACCCATAGTAACAGATTTCAGTGCTGAGAGGGTTCAAGGTGCTGTTGTTTACTATCCTTTTTTAACTCCTTAATTGCATTCCAGTTAATACTTTACAAGCTTTTACACTGCATAGGGAGACCGGGGATAGTTGTAACGTGGGTCAGTTGTAACACTTCCAATTTCTCCAATCAGGGCTAAGTTTCAAATGATGTGACTCATCCTGTGCATGCCCAACTCAGTTCTGCTATCACATGTGAAAAATCAGCACATTTTGTCAAACACAGACAATTTAACATGAAAAAAAGTAATTTGTATGCCAAAAAGTAAGTTTTTCTACTTTATTTCAATTTCTAATAGCATTATCTGCTTTGCAGTTAAACTCATCAAACTTAAATTATGTTATTTGTATGTCTATGGGGATATATTCTGTGTAGGTCTTTAGTGCTAATGTTTTAGCCGTTGGCTGTAATGTTAGCTAGTTCATGGCTATAGGAGTCTGGGTCAGTTGTAACAGCAACAGTCTGGGTTAGTTGTAACAATAATGCAGATGTTACAACTTACCACACTATTACTTTAACTTATATTAAACAAGTTGGGGCAACGACATCAGCAGAGAGAGGTTCACTGGTCGCTTTTGTATATGCGGTTAATGCCATTGGCAACACAATTCCTCCACTGTTTGTGTTCCCACACATACATTATGCAGACCACTGTGTCAGAGATGGACCAGTAGGAAGTACTGGTAGTGGAAATAAATCAGGATGGGTGCAAGAAACAGATTTCCTCATCTTTCTGAAGCACTTTGCAAACCACACCAAGGTAAGCCATGATAAAAAGTAATGGAATTGCGATGCTGGTGAACAACTACATTTTTTCAGCTTCATTGTTATGTTCAAAATTGGTGCAAGAGTTGTAGGTTATAATGCCCACTGAGCCAATGAGGCCAAACTCAAGGAAGACCAACCAAAATTAATGAAATATTCAGTTGCAGAAAATTCCATAATTTGTCTTTTTTGGGGGGTTGGAATATGTTCAAAAGCTAGATTTCTGCATTCTGTCACACACACACACAGCTACATAAATGGCTCTAAGTGCATTCATGTGTTGAATAAACAAAGATTACATGTTAATGTTTTGTTAGTACCCTTATTTCATTGTGTTACATTTCACCCCAGGATATGTTACAACTAACCCAGACTATGGGGTTAATTGTAACATTTCACTCTTTGTGTTTGAGGCCATACCATGCAATGGGTAATTGTGCTGCAGAGAAAATAGCTGCACTATTTAATAGCAGAGACATGTAAATACTTTGCATTACATTTTGAATCCACTACCTTAAAAGAGCTCCAATTTACAGACAGAAATGTCAAAAATGTTACAACTATCCCCGGTCTCCCCTACTTTTATTCATCCTAGCAGTTTGCAGGCCTAGACTTATCACTGGAAGTGTCGGGAGAATCTTTCTGAAGGGTTAAATATCAAAAATAAGAAATGTTAATAATCAAAGGAGAGAACTCAGACTGCTGACCCTTACCCACTTTTAATTGAAATGTACAGCTTTCACTCAGTGCCCACCTGATCTAATGTGATCTATGTGAAATAGAAACAAAAAATGCAAAAATCAGTTTTTTGTGCATGCACTATGTTGTCGAGACTTCTTTGGAGCTTTAACCTAACCAAACAAAGAATGGCAACAAAACAAAATAGCTAAACACACACATATCAGGAGTCAAAGAAAGAAAAATCACTAGATCATAGGTAGGTGGGATTTGAACAACTGCAGATCATTGTGTGAAAGTTTCCACCACCTTGCCAACCTGTAAATCCTGATTTTTTTTTATTCGTTAAAGCTGGAAAAACCCTGGTTTGAGTGCATGGACACAAACAGATAACAAGAGAAACCAAGTGGAAATGTGAATCAAAAACAAACATGAATCAACAGATTCAATTTCATGAATAATTCAAGAACTGCTTTGAGACTTTGTTGCAATGCCATATGTACAACAAACAGTCTCAAATAATATACTTATGAGTCATTATTGCTGCTGCCTTCACTGAATAGCATTTAGCTGTTTCTTATAACTGAAGAAAGTTGTCTGTTTTTAGCAGTTTTGGATGCTCAGTATATATCTTGGTCATTTAGCTTTCTGGTCCAGACTAAATATTTCAACACGTGTTCGGTGTATTGGCATTACTTTGTGCCTGTCATAAATTAAAGAAACACAGGGTTTGGCTCTTTGGCTTCAGTACCTCTCTTCAAAGTGGAGTGGCAGCCCATGGAAGCGTCTTTGTTAGTGAGAAGGATAAAAAACTGACAATTATTCAGACTAGGGTTGCGATGAAACTCTAATTATTAAGAATAAATCAGTCCCATGGTATTAGTCATTCTGGATGACTTGCAGTAAATGCACTTGCAAAACAAAATTAAACTATGCACAAACTCTGCCATTTTTACCTTTTGCAGAACCTTCCAGTTAACAAGGGTGGACTATTTGAATGGTCACGTTAAGGCCCAAAGACTCATATTTTGACTCACCGACTTTAGACACCAGCAGAAGAATGTTTGAAGATACATGGGAAATATCTTCATATCTCTGGGATGGAGTTGACCAAAGTTGTGATTTTCCTGTTCCCCAGAGGATGAATCTCACTGCCTTTTTTGATCCACTGGTAACAAATAAAACATCAAGAAGCAAGAAGGTCCTGAATTCAATTCCACCATCAGGCTTTCTGTGTGAAGTTTGCATGATTTCCCCGTATCTAGCTTCCTCTTACAGTCCAAAGGCATGCAGTTAGTGGTTAATTGGAAACTCTAAATTGCCCATAGGTGGCAGAAAGGTTCAGGAAATCTATCACTGTCATCATACAGAAGTGAGCTTCACTGACTCATCACATCCTGCAGTTAGAAAGCCTTGCAATAAAGGCATTTAAAAAACTTGCAACTGATGGAGCAGTTGCTGCAGCCACACTCCATTGTAAAAAGACCAACCCTAAGCAGATTCTTATTCAATGCATGATTCACACACTAGTCATGGTCCATGATGCATAAAACACATCAGACATATTCATTTAGTCTGCTGCCAGTCTCAGTAAATGCAATAGCAGAAATTTGCACACACACTGGAGAGTTATTGTAATTTTGTGTTTTCTAATTGTTTTTTATTCTAATTTCATTTTGACTTTTAGATTTCAATTAATTTTAATTTTGGTCAGTTTTGGTAGATTTAGTTTTACGTTTAGTTTTACGTTTAGTTTTCTAAGTTTCAGAGTTAGTGTTACTAACACTAACAAAATTTGGGAAAAATCAGTACAGGTATTAAAAAAACTGAACTTTTGGAAAGCAACAACTCAGAGTCTCACTCAGAGTCTCAATAAACATGTCAATCAGTGTTTCAAGTCAAACTAATAAATACTAAAACTAAAAATATTGCCTCTATTTTTTATTTAATTTTTAACATTTATCTTAGTTTTACAAGTTCACAAAATCTTTTCATTTAGCTTTAGGTTGTTTTTTTGAGGGTTTTTTTTAGAAGTGTTGTTTTTATTGTTATTTTAACTAAAATGTTTTTTAGAATCTAGTTTTAGTTTTTACTTTAGTTTTATTTACCTATAATAATCCTACTGGGAATGACACTGCAGGAAAGCAGGAAAAGTTAGTCAAAGCAAACTTTTTCATACAGAATTTGTGGTAATGGAATATTTACTTTTTCTTTTTTAAATATGACAACATTTTGTGCTGCTGCTTTGCAGCACAGCTGTACAAGTAGCGCTAAATGGAAGAGGGATTTCTCCCTGACACATTAAAATAGCATAATTTACTGTTTGCATAGTTATGTTTGATTGGATCACCGTGTCTGCATGAAGAAAAATATCCATGCTCCCTTGTTTATGTGTCGTTTTCTGTTTCCTGTGTGAGTCTCTTGTCCTCTATGTATGATTTTTAGTTATGTCTGTGCCTTGTTCCCCTTATCTGTTTCCATGTTCCTCCCCTTGCGTATCATTCAGTCTCCCCAGTCTGTTATGTGTTTCATGTCTGCGTTTTCCATGTCATATTGCCGCAGTCTTCTTCTCATTGTTTCCTGTTTTATTTTGATAGGCTTGTGTTTCCTTGTTCAGTGTGTTTGGTTTTACTTGCCCTGTGGCCAGGGCTGGACTGGGACAAAAAATCAGCCCAGGCATTTTGACTAGAGACTGGCCCACAGGTATTATAGGAAAAGCCATAAAGCCTTTGAATGAAAACAAACGCTGTTGTGACAGTGATGTACACTGTCTTGTTGGCATATGTATGCTTTCTATACATTTTACATCAGATAAAAAATTTGGTAGTAAGATTCAGATAATTATTTAATAAAAGCTACACATTTGAAATGAGAAGAACAAAGAAAAGTATTTATTCGTGCCCCCCTTTCCCTGTTAATGCCCTACCTGGCCCCCTGGAAAAACTTTCCTAGACCCGCCCCTGCACAGTTACCAGCTGTCAGCTACATAAAAAAAGGATCCTGGTGTTATTTGTCTCTCAGAAACAGTTTATAACTTCCCTTCAACTCATTCATGTCACCTAAAAGGTAAACCTGTTTCTCCATCACAGCTCTGATGATTCAGTAAGGACATCTCCTGGTTTCATCTTCATGTTTCCCTCTCACCACATATCCAAACCGATATCATGACCAGCAGCTTTTACAGCTGTGCCTCCAGCAAACATAAGCTGATAGTAGAAATTAGTATCAATAAATTCTAACAACAGCTGATCAAGCTTAAACGTGCTGCTGTTGTTTAGCGCGACATCCGCTGGGTTCCTCTTTCTGGCGCAAAGTGGGCGATAAACAAACACGAGAGAAAAGCCGATCAGCTGATCATTGATCAGCTTCATGATTGAAGTAGCAACAGGAGAGGGAGGGGGAAGAATGAGAGAAGAAGCAGCAGCTGTGTGCCATAAACACAAAATAAGTCCAGCTTTGTGTTTTTTTCCATTCTAGCTGAAGTACGGGACAAACTGTGCTCCTTTTCAGCTCAACACGAAACGCGTAATATTTTCTCTGAATACGGGACGATTCCGTCTTTTTACAGGACGGTTGGGAACTCTACTAACTAACCTTATGAATAAAATAAAGTTCACTATCAGTAACATCATAGCACCCACCCAGCTGTATAGAAACTCCGTCATGCTAGCTAGTACGCAGTATGAGTTATTGTAACTGACGGTAAAAATTCAGCACAACGAAAACTACACCTAAACTTGGTTTATATCTGACCCAGATAGACTGCAGGTCATAATTTCTTTCCTGAAGTTCAGTTCACCTGACGCTCGGACCAGCGGCCGCCTCGGGTCTCTCCTCGTCCTGCCTCCCCTTTCCCTCATCCACCTGCTGGCCTCTGTTGAAGCCCCGCCAAGGCCACCACCAAACAACTGAGTTATTTTTACACATCGACCAGCATCTGGCCAATCCTCCACCTTTCATTGTTTATGCCATTACAAAATAAAAAATAATAATAATAATAATAATTGGCCCATAAAAACGAAAAATCACCATCGGCCCACCAGGCAACTTCCCGATGGCCAGTCCAGCTATGCCTTTGGCATCATGTTCATTTGTGTTAGCTGTGTTCCCCTTGTGTTCTCAATTAAAAGAATAAAAACAACACTTCTAAAAAAAAAACCCAAAAAAACAACCTAAAGCTAACTGAAAAGATTTTGTGATTTTGTGATTTTTTTACATTATGTTTTTCATGTCCTAGTTCTAGTTTCCCCAGTTTAGGTTAATGTTTAGTTTTGCATCAGTTTGCCTTGCCATTTGTGAATTTTCATCGGCTTTATTAAACTGCTCGCCTTTTGTTAATTCAAGTTACGTTCCAGGTTCCATTGTGTCTGCATTTGGGTCCACTATTCACACCCCACACAATCTGCTTCAGAAAATATGAGAATGAGGATACTCCACATATTGATTTTATTACTTAAAATAACATTCTTTAAAAAATATTCTTGTATTTATGCTTGTATTTTAAGCTAAGCAAAAAAAAATTGTTTCACCTAGGAACATGAATGAATATCTGGCATTTATACAGTTTTGAAATTATGGCTTTTTCCTCTCAGCCAGTATATGAACCTTAGTAAAGCTATAGCCATTTCAAACGGATGGTGGGATTTAATACAGTGGTTTAGGTTTGAGTTCTATCCTGAGACATGGATTCCAAAATACAACAGACCCCAATTACATTTTCTTCTATGAATCCTAAAAGTCTTTTTGGCCGCAGCTGTCACTCTCATGTTCCTCCTTAGAAATAGTTTCATTTTGAAAAGGTGAAGAATAGTACTGCAGAGCCATTTTGCACCAACGATACTGTGGATGCGTATCGCCATTCCCTGTAGGATCTTTTGAGAAGCGGAGTTGATGTCAAAGCAAGAGACTGATGAGTCTGTGGACTTCTTCCTGCTGAGAGTGAAAGCTTTTGTGCGTGGGAGACTTGCTTTCTTGTCTCTTAGAGCCCCCATTCCTCATCCCCATCCCTCTTTGCCCCTTTCCTTCACTCTCCCTTTTCTCTCCCGACATACCGGCTTAGAAATGAGGAGTAAGTCCCTCTGTTTCAAGAGGTTTGGAATTTGTCTCCTAGCAACAACCCGTACAATACAACATGGTTTTGTGTGAGACAGAGACACAGTGTGAGAGTAATGTGTGTGTGTATGTGTTTGTAAGAAGTGTGAGAGAGTTTGGGAACCATCTGAGGTGTGTGTGTGTGTGTGTGTGTGTGTGTGTGTGTGTGTGTGTGTGTGTGTGTGTGTGTGTGTGTGTCTGTGCACTAATCAGCTGAGCACACTTTTTCCACTGTCATACATGTTTGGAGGCTTTTTCTGTCATGTGGAAACTCGTTCCACTCCACGCGTCGTCTTGCTCTTTCAGCACAAACACACACACAGATACATTCTTCATTCACAGCGGACAGCACTTCCTCCCTGGGTTGACGTTACATAAGGACTAAGAAGCTGAATGGAAACTGGTGATAAGCTAGCGTTTTATCACGAGGACGGGGGCAGTGACCATGAGAGTCTGGGTGGGACAGACTGTCCATGGGTGTATAAATGGGGGAAGACATCCTATAAACAACTACCTCTTTCCCCTTCACCACCACCGCCACCCACATGGCCACCATGATGTCATCAACCTTGGCTTTGAACTGAAATATAGGTCACAACCTGGAAAACCTCAGCTGAGTGACACCAAAGTTCGAACTCGATTGGAACAAACGTAGACTGACGTATTAGTGGCACAATTAAGCAAGCTTTCAGCCTTTCTCTGTGCCAGACCTTCACTTCCTCCTTCTGAGTGACTTACAGCACTTGGATGTAGCTGAAACTGAACGCTTTTTTTTACTGGAACAGAAGGAGTTAAATTGCTATAGCGGGAACTGTGAAATCTGAGAAGTGATGGGAGAGGGAAGGGGAGATTTCTGGGGAGCAAAGAAAAAGAGGAAGACCCAGAGCGCTACCCTTTGCCCTCCTCTTCTCTGACAGCTCTTTGCCGCTCTCCCTGTTGATACAGTCTTTCTTCTTCTTTCTGTTGTCTGTGTTAAATCTATTTTGAGTGGCAGCCACCTCCTTCGAACTTGTAAGCAATGAGTCAGTCATTTCCGTGCACAAAATATTACGCGTGTGTGTTCTCAATTTTTTTCCTTTTTTTAAAATTTTTTTACTGGGGACAATTTTTACAGTTACACCGCTCCAGACGAGGTTCTTTCCCTCCTGGTGTTAAAGCCCAGCAGTAAGCATTTCCCACTTCCTGTACAGCGCTGAATCAGCCTTGAAGAATGTACAACGACTGACTCACACTTCCTCCTGGATATGACAGAGCTTCCTCTCCTCGGCCAACTGATTTAGCCTTTCTGTCGTCCCTCCCTCCACCCGTCTTCCTTTCACTCCCCCACAACCCCCGCCATCCCATACCACCAACCTCCTTCCTCTAACACTTGAAGGTTTGAGAGGTGACCCGGAGTGGAATAAGTGACTCCGGGCTTGCATGTTTGCTCAAAGGCAGGCAGTGCACCGACTGACTGAAGCCACTCGTCTCAGTCATCAAGCATCTGAGTCATTTGATTTTAATTTGGCCCTTCTATATTTAGATGCTTCAGCCTGGCCTTATGATCATTCAGGAGCAGAACAGATGGGCCTCTGTTGCATCGTCCAGGCTAACAACAGGTCCACCATTAGGGTCTCCTGGGCAAGTCAACTGCAGTTCAACTCTTATTAAAACAATTAACTGCTGGATTGTGGAGGATTATTATCAACAGGATAAGGGGAATTCAATTTCATGTCACTGTCTCAACTGAACAGTTTAGGTTTTATTTTCTAAGATTGTGAGACTGTCATTGCCTAGAATTTTATTTTCTTATTTACACCATTTAAATATATGATCCACTAGACCAGTAGTTTTGACTTTTTTGTGGCAAATCTCATCAAAGGAAAGAGCATTTCATGCCATACCTGGGCTTTTATCTGCACAGAGTAGCTTCATTGTCAGTGTTTTTTCAAGGGGTTACCAAGCCCAAGCATCCATCCATCCATCCATCTTCATCCGCTTATCCGAGGTCGGGTCGCGGGGGTAGCAGCCTAAGCAAAGAGGTCCAGACCTCCCTCTCCCCAGCCACCTCCTCCAGCTTGTCCGGGGGAATACCAAGGCGTTCCCAGGCCAGCCGAGAGATATAATCTCTCCAGCGTGTCCTGGGTCTGCCCCGGGGCCTCCTCCCGGTGGGACATGCCTGGAACACCTCACCCAGGAGGCGCCCAGGGGGCATCCTTGTCAGATGCCCGAACCACCTCACTGGCTCCTTTCGATGTGGAGCAGCAGCTGCTCTACTCTGAGCCCCTCCCGGATGGCCGAACTTCTCACCCTATCTCTAAGGGAGAGGCCAGCCACCCTTCGGAGGAAGCTCATTTCTGCCGCTTGTATCCGCGATCTCGTTCTTTCGGTCACTACCCACAGCTCGTGGCCATAGGTGAGGGTAGGGACGTAGATCGACCGGTAAATTGAGAGCTTCGCTTTTACACTCAGCTCCCTCTTCACCACGATGACCGGTGCAGCGTCCGCATTACTGCAGCTGCAGCCCCAATCCGTCTGTCGATCTCCGGCTCCCTTCTCCCATCACTCGCGAACAAGACCCCGAGATACTTGAACTCCTCCACTTGGGGCAGGAACTCATCCCCGACCCGGAGTGGGCACTCCACCCTTTTCCGGCTGAGAACCATGGCCTCAGATTTGGAGGTGCTGATCCTCATTCCCGCTGCTTCACACTCGGCTGCGAACCGTTCCAGTGCGAGCTGGAGGCCCTCACCCGATGAAGCCAACAGAACCACATCATCCGCAAAAATCAGAGATGAGATTCTGAGGCCACCAAAGCGAAAGCCCTCCGCCACTTGGCTGCGCCTAGAAATCCTGTCCATAAAAATTATGAACAGAACCGGAGACAAAGGGCAGCCCTGGCGGAGCCCATCACCCACCGGGAACGAGTCCGACTTATTGCCGGCAATGCGAACCAAGCTCTTGCAACGGTTGTATAGGGATCGAATGGCCCGTAGCAATGGGCCAGACACCCCATACTCCCGCAACACCTCCCACAGGACACCCCGAGGGACACGGTCGAATGCCTTCTCCAGGTCCACAAAACACATGTAGACTGGTTGGGCAAACTCCCATGCACCCTCAAGTATCCTGAGAGGATAAAGAGCTGGTCCAGTGTTCCGCGACCAGGACGAAAACGCATTGTTCCTCCTGTATCCGAGGTTCGACTAGCGGACGAACTCTCCTCTCCAGCACCCTGGCATAGACTTTCCCAGGGAGGCTGAGGAGTGTGATCCCCCTGTAGTTGGAACACACCCTCCGGTCCCCTTCTTAAAGATGGGGACCACCACCCCGGTCTGCCAGTCCACAGGCACTGCCCCTGATCTCCACGCAACATTGCAGAGACGTGTCAACCAGACAGCCCTACAACGTCCAGGCCTTCAGGAACTCGGGGCGGACCTCATCAACACCAGGGGCTCTGCCACCAAGGAGTTGTTTAACTGCCTCAGTGACCTCGCCCCCGGAAAGGGGTTACCAAGCCCAAGCATGACAACTGGAATATGTTTTTAAGCTAGCATCACCACTCATCTAGCATGAAACGTGACACTTTGGCCAACATGGTCTTGCTGGCTCTGGTTTAGATCCAGTGCTCTTACGAAATAGGCAAAGTTTCTTTAAGAAAAGACATTTGGTTTTCTAGTTCCTCCTTAGCTTGTGGCACCATGTTAGTCAGCTTCTCCCGACAGATGACGCCCTCAGATTGAGGACTGTTGATGTGTCTAATGAAGGCAAAGCCAAAAGACAACTACCTTTCGCAACACATTTGCTCTTTTCGTTTGGTTGCTAGTGATGGGTAGTTGTGGTCGAAAAGTGGTCCATTTCCCCCCTTTTTAGCCTCCTTACTGTTATAAATGATAGTTTTTGATTACCACCAGCAAGTGCATTCATAGACTGGGCTTACCTTTGACTACATTTTTTAAAGAATTTATTTATTTACTTATTTTAGAAGAAACTAGTTCGTACAAAGTATTGATATAGTTGGTTGAAAGTTCATACAGAACGTTTTTGAATTTTTAGGGACACTTTTACTTGTCTCAAAGGACACCATTGAGCCTCAGCACACTGTCTGAAAACCACACCCAGCAAACATGGTTGAAACATTAGAGTACTATTGCCACAATCACACGCAGATATGCTACAATGGCAAAAAAGTGCACCACGCATGGCACATGCATACATACATAGATATAGGAACAGTTGGTAGTGCTCCTGTCAGAGTCCTTTCATATTACTGCAATTGGGAAAACACAGATAAAAGTCATATATTCAATTCTCACTCTGAAGAGAGCTTTTCATTCATTTCATAGTCTTCTTTTCCACAAATGTTTTGCTTATGCCATTTATTTCTAATTGAAAAAATGATCATATTTCTTGTACACAAACTTCCCCTTGCTAGAAAGTCAAGGATGGATATCAAATATGATGACCAAGCTATGTTCAACAGGAATATCCAGGCTATTCGACATCATGTGACAGCACTAGACACTGAAAACAGATGGGTCAGCATTTCTTCGGTGTTGATACTTTTTAAGAGTAAATACTTTTCAGGTCTTTTCAATACAACAAGAAAAATCCCGTTGAGAAAGCAGCAGAACTTGCAAAGGTGGATTTATCAAAACCTCTTCAAGTAAAACCAAAAAAAATCTCCTTAGGATGATACCACTTTGCATGAAATGACCATTAAAAGAGGCTTTATGAAAAGGGGTTTGACAAGAGCTCTCATTTGCCATCATTAGAATTTAAAGTGTATATCCTTGACTTCAGGATATTAGAAATAAATAATCCCTTCAGTTTCATTTTAGCACATTAAGGTCAGAGCCAGCAATTTCTGTCAGAACATTAGCAATGTTTTGCGAAAGCACCACCCAACAGTGCCACTCACAGGGTAACACGATAGCTGGCATCCAAAGTTTTTAAAAATTCTCATTGAGAAAATTAGCATTTGGCAAACAGAATAGTTTAATTTTAAACTTCATGCTCATTTTGCAGCTAGCACTAAAAAAATCACATTATTAGAGCTTCAGTAATTCTTTTTTAAATAGTCGGTTAAAAAAAAGTTTCCTTGAGTTTATTGTTTATTTATAAATTTACTTATTTATTCTTTGTTTTTATTTTCTAATTGAACATTCATTTATAGCTCAAGAAAGTAAAGCCAAAGTCAAACCCAATTAAGTCTACATACAGAAATAGAAAAAAGCGTGATTTGCAGTATTTGCAAAGGAAATGATGTGTATTCATGTAAAGTGTGTTGATTTCTATTTCCTGTCTCAAGTTTACTTTACTTGACTCACTATAAATACTAGCTAAAAAGAGTCCGGATCACAGCTGGTGCGGCATCCAGGAATCATTTCAACATTAACATGCCCGGCCAATACGTCACTGTTCTATGATTTGTTTGACGTTCAAAGGAAAATCCTTAAAGCAATTTGTATTGTGTGCCTGTAGTTTGATATTAAGCTGCCACCAACAGATTCTTGGGCAAGACCACTTGGCGTTACATTTTAATGTGCTGGCTACCCTTTCACAAGTCCTACAGTCTAAAATAGACACCATGACACCGTGTTGACCTGGCACTTGGAATGGACTGCTCATTGTGGCAAGCAGAGGGGAGCTTGTTGTTGGTGGGTAAAGTTTGCCTTCTATCATGTGGTTAACACTGTGAAACATCCCATTCTTTATCTCAGGACATCAAACGCTCATTTGGCCAAAAATGCTGACATCTTCCAGTTGTACACAAGGCATCCGAAGGTGTTGGTTATGGCACTTGTCAGACAGGTCTTACTCAAAATTTGTCATATATGGATGCATGTTCCAGACTTCCTCCCATCAGATTTAAATGTAGCTTCTATTTTCAAGCAGGACAATTAGCTGGCAGTATTCAGTAATCACACAGCCAGTGTGTCAAGGCAGCACAGGCATAAAATACTTTGCGTGTAACTCTGCTACCTTGGCTTCTCACAAAATTACCCATAATATCCTGAGAGGAAATGAGATTTTTCTAAATCTAACCAAGTAGTTTTGTTGCATAATTCTAGCTAAACAGCAACTGGAAATGAACACACACAAAAAGAAAATTCAAAAATTAACACGATTTCATGAGAGGTGAACTGCAAATGTTTTATGCAATCACCACCTCTGTGTTCCTCCTAATACAGACTTTTGGCTTTATAGTTAATTCTTTCATATTGAAATTATTTTAAATTTAATTTCTTTGAAGGTTAATCGTGGGTATGAAAAGGTGATGGGAAGTAATAGGATCCTAACCAAGCATGAAATGTTCCACTTTATGTTTCTGTCCTTAAAGTATGGCTGCAACCAAATATTAAGATTTGTAGCTTAGCACAAGTACTAAAAACAGAGAGAAAACATTTGATAAATTTACTTTACTTGTGTCAATTAGTACATAATTAAAGTTCTGTCCATCTATTTTCTTCAGTTCATGGTCTTTGGGGCGCTGGAGCCTATGCTAGCAGTCACTAGGTAAGTTGGTTCCATAGACAAAAGCTATGCTAACTACATGTTTCTATAGATTTCATCTAAATCTCAGCAAGAAAGCAAATACATGTATTTGAGGAAATTTTTATTACAAACAACTAACTTGTAGATTTTCAACATGAAATGATGGATTTATCTGGTTTTAGGCTTAGTATCGAATGGGACTCACTCAAATATTAGCCAGCTAATAAGCCAAGCTAAGTAGTGGGATCAGTTTGCTACATCCTAAGAGAAGGCAGTGATTCCATGATCCCAGCTTACTGTAATGCATCACAACCATGTCAGAGCATTGGTCCAAATATACGGTGGAAAGAATTATGGACACAATATTACTGGTCTATTGATATTTTGCTTGTTTACATTATTGTATTTTGCACAACTCTGTTGCTTGTGAAGCTCGCACACAAGAATTTCACTCACATGTGCTGTACCAATGTACCTGCACATGTGATGTGACAATAAAAGTGATTTGATTTGATTTGATTTAAATGGTTCCCAGCACACTGGTGCAGTGGTTAGCACTGCATCAAAGTGAGAAAATCCACCAGCTGGCTATCTTTATGTATGGAGTTTGCATGTCTGTCCAGGTACTCTGCTTCCAATGATCCAAAGACATGAATGTTAGTTTGCTAAATTGGCCATAGGTGTAAATGTGAGTGTGAATATTTGCCTGTCCCTCTATATTAGCCCAGCAATAGATCAGTCTCCCTGCCTTTCGCCCTATGATACTCCAGCTGGAGAGTCCCGGTTTAAGAACTACTGCTATAATACAGTGAAAAAGTACTCTTAAAGTTCTCTTAAAGTAACAATAAGTCCTTTACTCACTGCATATACAAAGAGCATGTACAGTCAGACCCTCCCAGCTCTCTTTGTGACCTTTTACCTCCTTTTTACCTCCTTTCTCTGAAAGTAGGCCATTCCCGGACTACTCAAGTGTGAAAAAGTGTCTTTTTTTCTGACACAGTGGAAAGTTTACCTTGTGACCAAGGTGTGCTGCTGTGCTGATTATGCAAACATCCCACAGCCAGTAGGAGCCTGTACTCACACCCATGGATGCATGCATGGATGCATTCACCTGACTCACACGTGACGTCATGTACGACAGGTGCCTCTGTAGATACAGCAGGACCTGAGGCAGCGAAGGTCTATGTGTGTATGCATGCGCTCTTTGAGTTGTTTGTGGTGTTTACACATAACAGTGCAATCGTTTGAGTGCGTGTCACGCGTCAGGGCAACTGGGAAAGTGAGGATTAATAGGAGCTGGTGATGTCACACAGTCATAACCAAGGAAAATGTTGTGCAATACCTGCGTCATTCTGCACCAGGACAACAGCAGGTCATAGCTGGGAGCCGGCTAGCCAACTTCTAAACAACATCTGTCATGTGGAGCCTGCAGGCGGCACAGAGGCATCGCTGTAGTGCTTCTGGTTAGTCAAGGGCCAGTGACTTATACTGCATTAGTAGGTGGAAAGCACCGTACTATCTGGCAAAGCCAGATAATCTGATGACTTTTGGAGGCACTTCAGATGACCAAACATTGTGGTCTGTTTTTACAGGAAGTAACTCAATCCCAACTTCAGCTGTTTCTCCTGTTTCTGGTTGTTACACACAAGCATGTGGACTATTTCACATACACACGTATTTGTCATACTTTAAAAAAAACCACAATGACTTCTCTCTAAATTAAAAATAAAAGCCGTTCTGTTCAAAGCAGTGCCAGAATTTTGACAAGACAGAAGAACTGGATTAAGTTATGTCAACATAGCAGATAAAGAGGAGTCTCTTATTCCCATCTGTTGGAACTGTGGAGTTTCCCTTGCTGCCCAGGTAGCGGAGCACCTGTCTACGAGAGCGTTGCTTTATGATTTAAACAAACAGAACACTGATGCTTTTCTTCCTGCCGTTAACAAAATATTTTTTATACATTTTATTATTGGATCTACTTTACAATCAAGTCATCATTACTCATTGCCGTTATCACTCATATTCAGGCTGCTGATCTTCCCCTCGGTTTATTTTGTTTAATGTTCCAGATATTCTTGGCAACAAAATGCGATAAAAAATGACTAAAAGCCACCGCTGTGGGAGGATTTAACCACTGTTTCGAATTAGCAATGTGAACCATTAAATAGCTGTTCAAGTGACCTCTCTGCTGATTGATGATTGTCAAAAGAGTCACGGTGACTCAAGCATAAAAGCGGAAGGAATTTCAAGATTTCTGGAAAACTGGCCAGGTGCCAGTTGGGTTGCCATCTGTATTTTGCAGAGATCGCTCCTGTTTTAAATTTTGTCACAGCGGACATCGCTTGTTAGCTGGAGGTGCAATCACCTTGTAAACAGGGAAGCCACAAGCAAGAGTTGTTTTCATGTGGACACTGGAGACAAGCTGACAGCATTTGTGGACACTGCCACCATGTGGCTCCTTCCATTCTACTGAGGTTCATCACAGCAAAGGATCAAACTCAAATATCGGCAACATATAGTGCAAATAATAAGTAAATAGTAGCAATATTAGCAGGTGAAAAAAATACAGGTTTCAATTCAGATAAGTAGCATTGAGTGCTGGTATTCAATTCAAACACTAAATGTGCACAAACAAATGATTTTTATTATAGATCCAGTTATATTTGCCACAGCTGAGATTAAATGGACAGTGCATATTCTTGTAATTCCTTTTGACATAGTTGAAATATCAGTTCATTCACATTTATTTACGGCAGTATTGACACAGAGTCAAACTGCTGTGAAAACAGATCAGGTTTTTCATGTCATGCATCAAACCCACGACAATTCACTGGCATTAATATTAAGGCTAATTGATTAATTACTATTCAAGAATGCCAGTTTTAGTTATGTAATTGCTCTCCATTTCAATCCTAAAATCAACCTATTAATGAATTAATATTGAGTTTAGCCTGTGCACCTAACACAGTTTAATGAGAAAATCACCTCCAACCAGCAGTGTTACTGAATGAGCAGATAAATATTTTCCCCCTGCACATTTTAAAAGTATGAATCAGTCCCGAGGTCAACACCCACTGATTCATGTTATAATGGTTAATAATTTACAACAGGAAAAAGCATTCCACAAAAATGTGCCGTGTACTTTTGCAGTAGCTTGATGAGTGACAGCAGTAATATATTGTCTGCCACATCGCTGGATGACAAATCTAAGAACTATCTGAACTATCTTTGCAGTTCCTGGTGATGAGCTTCTGGAAGTGAAAACACATGACTGCTTTCATAACAAACATATCAAGATGGTCAAACTGTGCTTATACCTCTGCACAGCGTAAAAGTGCTGGAAGTTAATAAAAAGTACAACTGCAAATACCTTTTTAAAAAAGTGTGATACATTCTGCAGAATACAGTGCGGCAGGGATAGATTTTGGATTTTGCACTAGCAGTCATCTTATCCATCAATCTGTCCTTGAGCAATCTCAGAAATCCATAAATATAGATGTAGCTCACAAATTGTTTGTGTATCTCAGTGAAGGTTTTAGCTAACAAATGGCTAAGACATAGCTAGAGGCGTCCAACATTATCAAAGCGAAACCCAGGAGGTTAGAGGTAGTGAATCAAACCGAGAACCAAAGAAGACCTGTAAAAAAAATACCAGTGGACTCTTGTTAAGGGAACCAAGGTGAAACTAAAGACTAAAATGGCCTAAAATATATGTAATCTCTGCAGTTTTTTAAATAAGACTGTCATCTTATCATGGTGCTCAATGTAACATTTCCTGACCATTTCTAATTGTATGGATTATGATTCCCCACATTCCAGTGTCCTCTACCTTCTTTCTTCCTCTTGTCTTTCTCTCCCTTTCTCTCTCGCTACTTGTTCTCCCACCGGGTATGAGTATATGGGAGGGCGTACCAGCCTGTCAGGACCCTCTGAAGGTCCTCAAAACAGACCTGGCTAGATTCTGGCAGACACACCTGCTTCTCATCCACTCATCAACCTCCTGCACATCAAAGGACAGCTCATCGCTCGCTTACTGCCAGATTGTTATAGCTATCAAAGTGGTGACTAGTTCAGGCTGAGTTTTGTTTCTGTGAAGTTTTTCCAGTTACTTACCTTCCTCACTCTCTACAAGGAACCCTGCTGCTAGCTTGCTCTCTACCACCTTCCAACTTAAGGAATAAGGAGCAAGCCAAAACCCAGAATCCTTACTGGCTATTCCCAGCGAAAGCCACAGGGTGATTGGAACAGTTATTTTAAGTACAGATTTTTAAACTGTTAGGTTGTGTTGTAAAGGGTTTTTCTAAAACCTATTGATTTTAAGATCCTATTGATTGAAAATCTGCAGAACAACACAATTTTGTAAATACAAAGAAGGTGGATCTGTTGTATTCCAGCATCTGCAAAGTGGATGTTCATACCATTTGGCTAAACAAATTTCTGTTATAGGTAATGATTTCATTGACACACTGCTGACAAATGGAAAGGTCCAGAGTTTCAGGAAAATTTTGATTAAAATATGAGTATTGTGAGACATTTCTTAGAAAGATCTATACAGCACCTGTAGGAGCCAGAATAGGAGAATAACCCATAGTAATGATCTATTACTGATCAGATTAATTAGAAATTCCACATTTAGGTGTGTGCTATGTAAACTAAAGTTACCTTGACTTTTTTTTTTTCTTCTTTCAACTGCTCCACAGCAGATCGTCTGCCTCCATCCCATCCTATCTTCTTCTGTCAGACCATCTGTTATGCATGTCGTCTATCACTACATCAGTGAATTCTCCTTGTCTTCCTGTATTGCGCGCATCGGTGGCTCAGGCGGGTGGTCTACTTATTGGAAGGTCCATCCTCCAGTCGGCATGTCAGAGTCCTTGGGCAAAATCCTGAAGCAAAAATTGCCCCTAATGCATCCATTGGAGTGTGAGCATGTGAGTAGTAGTTAGAAAGTGTTTAAAGGCAAGAAATATAGCTGTATGTGTATGGGTGAATGTGACTTGTAGTGAAAAGCACTTTGAGTGCTCAGTTAAAGTACAAGAGTACACCAGTCCATTTACAACTGCTCTTGCCTGGCAGCTCTAGGCTCCTTGTTCTGCACATGTCCAAACCATCTCAGACTTAGCTGTCTTTGTCTATAAAGTTGACCTAAGTAAAAGAAAAAAAAAAACCTTTGTGGGATAACAGATTACTAGATGATAAGTATGACAATTTTTCTTCTAAACCAACAGAAACATTGCTCTGTTGGCTAAAATAGCTGGATTCTATTTGTGCTTGTTACACAGAACATCCTCTGGCTATGCAGAAGTTTTTCTTTCACCACCTGGACCTACAGTGCTGTTCTAGCATCAAAACACTTTGCAAGGTGGTGAGTCATTGTAATGAGTACTTTTACTATGCATGCACATTTAATTCACTATGTATGTGTGTGTGCACAAAATCACAAGAAGCTCATCAAGTTAACCCGATGCATCCTGTGACTCAGCTCCAAAATACTCCAGCTCTTACCAGCGGAATCTGGCGGACTTCTACCACATGGAGACCTTGTTGTTGCTTTGGCACATGTGGGGAAATGGATACTTTCTGAAAACATAATGGTGAGCTTGCTCAACGCTGAACGGTCTGCACACTTGGCAGGCAAAGCGGCTGAACTTCCTGCGTCCCCTCCAGTGATACAGGAGGAGTGTGATATGTGCGTACATCCAGTCCACCTGTTTATTGAGACAGGAATTGCAGGGTTTGTGGACCTTCATTTTTGGTGCTATTTTGTGTTTAACTACTACTGTGCATAATTACCCGAATTACATGTTCAGTATGCTACTGTATTAGATCCAAGAAATTAGCATGGTTATTCCACAGAAACCATACATGGAGAAATGTGGCAGTTAAAGAATTCTACTACAAAATTCTGAAAAGATGGCAGTTGTCTCCACCTCCAGAAGTGCTAGTTAACAGCTAGTTCAGGTAGTAACAGGAAATGTATTAGCAGTGTTGGGGAGTAACGGAATACATGTACCGGCGTTACATATTTAAAATACAAAATATGGGTAACCGTATTCCATCTGGGGGCAGGGGTAGCTCAGCAGGTAGAGTGGTGGCCCCAAGGTCGATGGTTCGAATCCACTGAATGGCTACCCTGAGGTACCCCTGAGCAAGGTACCGTCCCTACACACTGGTCTCCGGGCGCCCAATGGCTGCCCACTGAGTGAATGGGTTAAATGCAGAGAGTAATTTCCCCATGGGGATCAATAAAGTATACTTTCTTTATTCTGTAACAGTTTAAGATGGTATTCAGAATACAGTCTTTTCCTGTTTCATATGTTAGGCTATGCCCTCTCTGTTTTTGGTAATTCCATGCCAGTGGCAACCCAAACAAAACACACATTAAGAGGCTCTAATGCCTGTGTGTGTCAGCCTCGCGGCCCATGTCACCTCTAATGATGTGAAGAAATATTTTTAAAAATTATTACTCAAAAAATGATTTCATATGAAGGCAACAGGCAGAGTGTTACAGGCATAGCCTTAAAGAATGTAGCCTCATGGGCAGTGTAGTCCGTGCTGCAGGGACGAGCCTGACACAGAACCCGGCGTATTAGCCAGAGGAATAGTTTTAATATGAGATCGCTGCAAAAATGGCGAGTAACCTTCAGTAATAGTAATAAATCACACAGCTATAGTACATTCATGTAGCTGTAAAAAGCATGATAATATATTAAGCAATCCAAAGTATTCAGAATACAAAGTATTCAGAAACGTATTCTGTAGTGGAATACATTTTTAAAGTAACCTTCCCAACACTGTGTATTAGCCTTTGTATTAGCCAATGTTGCTGCGCTGATGCACATTAGAGTCCAACGGTTTCAAATGTGTGGTAGCAAGCTATTCTCTCTTTGAACATGAAGGAGTACATTGCGCACCATGACAGCTGTTACAGTTGAGAGCCTTTGATTTCATTCATCTTAGATTTTAGGGGTTGGGGGAACAAATGATACCCCATAGTTTCATGGCATGTTGCGTGACGATATTATATTGATATAGGAATACCAAACCTGATATTTTATTAAATAAATTAAATAGTCTAGGAATACAAACAACAGGCCTCATCTCGTTCACAAATACTCTGCAATAAGTCAGCATCTTTAAATGGCAGATTGTCTTGATATTGACATGGCATCCCTGTGAAGGTGTATACTGTCGATATAAACTCCAATTATCCTGTGGAAACATGAATTGTCCTTCTAAGAAAATTCTGAGGTCATTGAAACAGTAGTTCAAAAATGAAAATTCAGAGGGCTTTTACTTTGAAATGCACAAGAAGATGGCCTTGATAGTGACAGGGTGCTACAAGAGTACAAGGGTCTAATCAGTTGGATCTAACATTAGAGTGTGGAAACAAGACTAAATGATATTTATTATTATGTTCTTAACGTGTCTGTTAATGTGAAAGCTAAATTCACTCGAAGTTGGCTATAATTTTGAAATAAGGTTTCAAATACTTTTGTTTTGAAATCAGATTTCAAGAGGTTTCTGCGTCTCTTGCCGTAATACAAAAGTGGAGGCTGGCTTGACACAGGTTTTTCACTGCAGGGAACAGTTGCTTTTGCTGCAAGTGTTATTTTTTTTCCTTCCCATTTTTTGTGCCTTAATCATAAGATTTAACTCTTCCATTTTTGTCTTTATCACATTGACTACATAAACAGCTAACTAACAACTTCCATAAGAAATGAGTCATGAGTTATGGCTGCCGGAGGTGTAGGGACTTTTCCCACCCAAATAAAGAAGGCTTGTGAATGGATGACTTACAGTTTGTTGGCCTTTTGCCAGTCACCCTGCGCGTTTTTCCTGTCACTATCTTGTGTTTGCATTATCAGGAGAGTTTGCGCTTCTGTTGCATTGTGAGGTCGCATGAAGTTTGCGGTTGTTTGTTCGTCCCAGCCCTGTACTTTGCGGTTTCCTCGCGCCCCGGGAGACGCACGCGACCCACCGCGGCGGCTCTGACTCTCGGCTGAGTCACTGGACCGCACCACACCGACCCTCCGCCTCCGCCTGTCTCGCTCCTGTATATAAAGAAACCGAACAGAGCGGATGCCGAGCACCTCGGCTCGCAGTTCTCAATACAGAGTGTACGTGTGAAACAGCCGAGACGAGGAAGAGTTCAAAAACGACAGTGAATAACCGACCAAGAGTGCGGTTACTTTCTTTACGAAACAGCTGTACAAATAGAATAACATGCTTGTATAATTATTAACTACTACAATATTATTTTAATGAAAAATACTTCTTTTATTCAAACAAATTTTGTGGGTGGTATGTCTTATGTATTTTAGCTTGCCTTTGAGTAAATAAAAGCAATAAAAAGCAATAAAAATGCCCCGTCTTCCCTGTATAAGAGGATGGTCGTCACGGTGCCTATACGTCTATCTTTTCAAAAGTCTTTCTGTGAATTTACTTGGAGTGAAATAACGGAAATGCTACACACATATTACATATTACATACAAACATATTACCCAGAAAATTTACCTTTGCTTTTAATGCTGAATCCTTTCCAGATTTTTATCCTGCATTTTATTTATATGTTATTATACATTGATATTCACAAGTGAATTCTTTTCTTCTTCTTTGTTTTTTTAACACTATTTTATTAAGACTTTTTCTATAGTGATGCAGATGATAAGACCTATTTTTCTTTCTTACTTGCTAGATTCATGGTGTCTGTTCCATTTAGTTACCAGGTGTGGATACCTCCTTTAGAAAAGCGGTTAATGGAGAGAGAAATTACTGGGATTCCCATGATATGGGAATTCCTTTTCAAGATTATATTTGATGGATATTAAGCTCACGTGGATACGTTTTCATGCATGGATTTATGGATATTGTCTGTGTGTTTTATACAATATTATAAGATTGTTAACAGTGAGGAAATCACGTTTTAACACCTCATTTCAGACTAAGCTGATGATGGTGCATAACGATGCCTAATAATTAATATTAAGAATAATACTTATTATAAAGACAACAGATACACTGTTACTTTGTGCTATGTTTCAGCTACATTCAGCCCTTTTCTTCGTTGATAAAAGCTAATGCATTACTGCAATTTATTCTGATCCCAGTTTCATACCAAAGTTTAACTGAAGCACCTGGATGCAAGCTGGAACTTCTGCTATATTTCAATAAATCATCCTTGAACAAGAAGAAGAAAACTATCTTTTGGTGGCATTCTCTACCAGAAAGCTATTTTATTTTCTCATCTCAGCCTTGTCAGACTTCAGATGTTTTGCTCTCTGCATTAACGGCAGTCCGTGCTTCTTACAGACACATTCCTCACAAACCCAGCACTTCCACAAATGACTATGATTTCCTCTTGGCTGCTGAAAGTGCTTGATGCACACAGTCCAAGAAATATAATTTCTGCCCTTCTGTACATCCATTTCCTGTTCTAAAATACTTGCATGTGTTTTCTTTGCCAACTTTGCCGTGACTCACTCGGTTTAGGAGTAAACGGAACAAATACAAGTTGACTCACATGAGTGACTAACGCATCTGGAATACACCTTAAGGATTTAGGAACAGCTTTGATCCTGTTTAGTAATGTGTGTGTGTGTGTGTGTGTGTGTGTGTGTGTGTGTGTGTGTGTGTGTGTGTGTGTGTGTGTGTGTGTGTGTGTGTGTGTGTGTGGTGCTTTCCACACCCTTACGTTAGTGTCCATTTTTTTCACAACTATAGTGACATCTGCTGGCTTTGTGTTAAACTGGCTCTGATCACAGTTTTAATGGTTTTAATGGCAAGTGGGGTCATCGGTTGATCAGACTGATGTGAAGTGTTAGGCTTTCTCTGCTGCTCAGCAAGACTGCTTTCAAATCCTCTCAGCTCAAAAACCTGATCCTTTATCTGGATGTTTCATCTTCACTCTGAGCTGAAGTGGTGTGGATACTTGAAACTTACAACTGCGATTCACTGGAAGCAGAACTTTCCCTGGACTGAGAGCCATCTTGTTTCAAAAGTTACATTTTCTTTGAAATGAAAAATATTGTTAACATCACAGAGCTTGATTTTTAAATGAAGGCAGTGGAGTTTGTGTGATTTGGAGGAAATTTTAATAAGAAAAAAGTTCATTTTTAGAGAGGACCTTTGATCTCACTGCCAGACGACATCGGCTAATGGCACAGCTGATTTTGTTGTTCATATAGGATGCTCATATGATTTACCCTGACAGTAGCTGCGGCATATCTTCAACCTGCCTCCTACCAGTTATTCCCATGTTCATTTCTTTGACCAATAATTTTTGCTTAGTTTTTATCAACAACCTTTTTTTCCTGACAAAAACAAGACAATCATTATATTTTAAAAACTAAAACTAAAACTATGATGAAATGGACTGATACTTTCGTTAAAGAATAAAAATGTGTCCTGGAGATATGAGATCCAATCAGAACTAATTAAGTTGTGTAGAAAGGCAGTATGACTTTGTAAGTGATCCAATGAAATGTAAACTACTAGTACAGTAAGGTTAGACCAATCTGACTGTTGAAAACAGTACAGCAAAGAACATTTCTTTCAGTGGGGGGGCAACTAGCACTGCAAACCGTGTGGTGCAACTCTCACCAGTAAAAACACAACAAACTTGTAAACTTTAAATGGGGGTGAGTTAGCAAAATCGTGGGTAGTGTACTTCATTTATGCTATTCAAAACAAACCATATAAGCATTCCTGAAATGACATGTAGGTCTGCACACTAGAAAAGACCATAAATCTTTTTTTTTTAATTCATCAAACTCTGTAGATATCAGTCTTTCACTTGCTTTTCTTTTTGCTCGCTGTTTGGTTCATTTTAAGCACAAACATTGAGGTTTCACTTCAAGTACAGCTTAGCTATCACTCACCATGACGCTGAGATCTGTGATGACATACATTTTACAAGCATTTTGACACACCGACAGCTTGATGTCATCCATACACAGGAGGTGTCTGATGGTCATTCCACTCCATATCTCTTGAGTCAAGTGATCAGAGCTGTGAACCCTTGTTTCTTAATTTCTACCTCAGTAGCATCTTAGTTAACTGACTAACATCCTTCTGGTCTTCCCTGACTTTGGCTTCTAACCTTCTTTTCCACAGGGGGCTTCCTCTACAAGCATCCTTGATTTTATAGTCAAGTGCTTTAGGATTGCTTTGACATTGGTTTCAGTGATACTGGTAGGAGGGATGGTGAATAGAGTACTGTTCACATCTGCAAGCATCTCATCCGATGGAAGAGCCAGGAGAGCTGTTGCGTGACTGCCTTGGTTAGCCATCACTAGTTTGTCTGTCTGTATCTGGAAGTCCCACAGGATCTTAGTTTGGTCATGTTTGGCGTTTTTTGTTTGTTTGTTTTTTCAATTTTGACCTCGTGACTTCCAGACTTTAGTCAGCACAGATGTTCCTGTATAATATGCGAGCCACTTGGTTATGGCATTCCACTCATCCCCTGCCTCTCTCTTCCTGCACTTTGCTGTTATGTGCTGGATTGTCTCAGGGGCATCTTTGCACAGCCAGCACCTGGGACCATGGTGTGATAGACCCCAGCCTCTACTGATCTTGTGCTCAGCCATTGCCCGTGGTGCATGCTGTGCACGAGCTTGTCCATCCATAATATGTGTGTGCACAGACCCACAAATCCACTTTGTTACTGAACCTCATAATTGTAATTATAAAGTGCATAACTGCACTTATAAATGTGTATAACTGCCTTTTATACCTGACAGACCAAAAACAGAAATCTCTACAAAACCAGACTTCAGCTTCCATCTTTGATATTTTCTAAAATGTCAGCCTCCACCCCATCCTCACTCTGAAGGTAAGTGAAGAGTGGAGAAAAAACATAGCCTGCCAGTACAGGTTTTTTTTGTTTTTTTTTAAACGTAAAATTTAAAAGGGATCATGAATAAATTAAAAGTGTTTTGGTTGAAGCGGTTGTCAGTCCATCGGTTCAACACAGCCACCTGTGGTTGTGATAATGAAGTAACTGTCAAGCACAGTGCCTACAGACCTTGTTACAGATGAATGAACTCGCACTTATGACTCATTTTATTACAGTAGCACAATGAATGTCATCCAGTGAGCACAATGAATGTCCCCCATCACATGCTTTCTAAAGATTTTCAAAGATTTAGGTAAGGAATATATTGTTTAAAGATTCAGGCACCATAAAGGACCAAAAAGTCTAATTTTAGTGTTACTATAAGCCTTGTATTCATATGTTTCACACCGACTGTTCATGTAAAAGGTTGTCAGAGTAATTGAGTGAGCACCTGCCTTCGCCAGATTTTTGAATACTTCGATCCTTTTTACCCATAAGCCAAAACAAAAAGGAAAGTGGTGCCCACTCAGAGGCCAAACAAACCAACCAACGCTATGGCAGTATCACAGCGGGATGTTAATGCATTCTGCTGTCGTTGTTGTTCAAATCAACAAATTTTCAACATTGCATTAGTCCGTCTCTCAGCACTTTGCAACTTCCATTGTTTTTTGTTTTTATATTTGAAATCTTTCTAAAACAGCATTTTAATGAGCTTTTAACCAGCAGGATAGGGTCACTTACAATGATCCATAATAAACTGAATGCCCATTTTGTCAGAATGGTCACCCAAATACTGCAGTGGAGGGCACCAGTGTGTGTTGATGGGTCCATGTAGTACAAAGTTGGACTAACTGAAAAACGAATGGACAAAATAAGCTATAACCGGAATGATCTGAATACACAGTAACAGCAGTGACAGCTTTTGCCAAGAATAAACTGAATCCAGCTATCAGGTGTTGAAGAAAGCGAAGAAATATGTCTGATTTGAAGTTAGGACAAAGCACTTTCCTCCTGCTGAGTTGAATGATGGGCGTAACACATTAATAGCTTTAATGGAAAGCACTTTTCACACATAGATAAATAATAATACATTTCTCTTAGCCTCACTTTTTGTACTTTGTAGAGTAGTTATACAAAGCTTCACAAATAAAAAAGTAAACCAGCAGGTGTAGGTTGTCTCCAGCTGGTCTGGTTTATTCCCTAAAGTCCAACGACAGCTGCGGGCGTGTAAGTTGTGTCTGTCTGTCTGTGTCAGCCTTGCCGTGCAGCGGGTGATCTGTTTAGTGTGATAAGTGTTTGATAACCTCTAGCACAGAAAAGAAGATATGGCAACAAATAGAACAGAAACAGCATGGAAAGGAGGAGTTTGGGTGGAGGTGGATTGCAATGCAGCTTGCCGATAAGCAGCAATAGTGGGCAGGCTGAAGCAGCTTTTAAATACTGTACCCTATTTGAGATTTGCCAGTTTGTCAAGATTGCTGGTTGAGCTTGAGTGTATTGCCTGCATGAACTGATGCTATACTCACACTACCAGGATATTTCTTTTTACTGATAAAAAAGAGTGATCGTGGCTCAAGAGTTGGCAGTTTGTCATGTAGTCGGAAGGTTGCCGGTTCGAGCCCCGGCTCCAACAGTCTCGGTTGTTGTGTCCTTGGGCAAGACACTTCCCCCTTTGCCTACTGGTGGTGGTCAGAGGGCCTGTTGGGGCCAGTGTCCGGCAGCCTCGTCTCTGTCAGTGCGCCCCAGGGCAGCTGTGGCCATCACCAGTGTGTTAATAGGTAGATGACTGAATGTAGTGGGGTCCATAGGGACTAAGTAAAGAACTATACAAATACAGACCATTTACCATTTAAAAAGGACTGGTGAGATAAAAGACAGAAAGATAATATAGAGGCTTTTTTTCACAAGTCATGAATTTCTGACTATAGAAAAGAAGTTTTAACATCATGCTCCCAAACTATTCAAATGTCCCAGTGATTAATCACAGCGTGTCAGTGAAACAGCATGTACAGTTTCAGGAGCCTGAAATTAAAGCAACTAAGTTGAATGCAGCCATTCAGCCAACTATTCATTACACCTGTCCAACTCCCCGTGTCACATGCCAGAAAAACTTCTGTGAAAAGCGCCTCTTCAACATTGACTTGAAACTTAGCCTCAAGCCATTTCATAGTCATATATGTGCTGCCAAATTATTCAAATGCGCCAAACTTTATCAAATCTAGTTGAGATCCAATGATTTCCAGTGATGATCCTCAGTGCAAATTACATTTTGGTGAAACCACAGAACAAGTATGATATTTGTTATTAAATGAGTAGCTCTGATGAAGGTTTCTTTTCCTCACAGGTTCTTTTTTAGTGCCAAAGCCATACTTTTTGTTTGACACTCCTGCTGCAGCTTAGCAGAGATAACACTGTCATAACATGATGTGTGAACCAACTGCAACACAATTAAAGAGGACCTTTAAAGTGAAAAGGAATGATTGACCTGACTGCTGTGTTACAAATTGTTTAAAGTAGGCTTTCTGTTTTGGCATAAATTCCTCTCTGTGGTTAATTTTTTAGGTAAAGAAAAATAATGTTGTTTTTGTAAGCTGCAATGGATTAATGGATGGATTTTGTTTTGTTTTGTCCTATACTAGCAGCAGTTTACACATTCAGTACTGAGGTCGCTGGAGTTTTGGTGGTAAATAGCTGCTGCTGCATTCTTTTCCTTGAAAAATTAAAATAGTAGCTAGCCAACTTTAACATTTTATTTTAATTTGTTGAAGCTTCTATGTGGATCAAATCCAGAAAATCCAGGGTATTTGTTATTTTGGGGGTTGAATAAGAGACCAAAGCTTCTACTGCTATCTAGTGGTAAAAACTAATATCACCGTACAACTACTTTAAGTTAAAGCGGGTGATATTTTAAGCTGAAAAATAAATAAAAAGCTATACAATAGGAATTCTACAAAACTTGGTAACACTTCAAATGTAGCAACGAGCTCTGTTATGACAGCCATTCTTTGCTGGTTATTAAAAACCTCTGTTTTTACTTTAAGGTTTGTTTAACAGGCAACAAAGCACGCTACCAATGTGGAGAGATGACTCCACTCATATGTGCAAAAAAACAACTGGATCAAGCTTTTGAAGTGTTCGCCCTGAAATTTGGATCGTGCAACAGGACAATGATTCCAATCACAGCAGCAAATTTACAACATACAGACTTTACAAGAAAAGAATCGAGGTGTTGCAATGGCCAAGTCAAAACCCAGACCTGATTAAAATGCCCTGTAGCTGGACCTGAAGACAGCAGTGCACAAATGAATACCTTAAAAAATTAACTAAACCAGCACTATAAAAAATGACGTGAGAGAATGATGAGGTCAGTTGCCAGGTTTATGCACTTTACTGTGCAATACTGCAAATTGTGATATTGATATGATACCAAGTAAATAGAGGGCTGTTATTGTCAATACCAATGCCAATATTGATGCTTTTAACTTATAAAGGAAGCATATGCAGCGGACAGCAGTGTGTCATGATTTATGAGAGTTTTACTTTCCACAGTAACCAGGTAACACAGTAAAAAAAACCTTTCAGTATTTCATGTACATTTACATTCCGGGTTTTTTGGAAACCTGGAATGTAAATGTGCCTGTCTCAAAAGCACTTTGCATCAGTTCTGTCTTAAATGTGTCACATAAATAAAACAGACTTGACAATCATGTGTTCAGACATTTTTCACAGTTCATGTTCAAGGTTTTTCTCTTTTATGCCCTTTCTTGTCCTTACATGAGTTGGTGCAGTACTGAGTTTCTTTCAAATACACATCACTGATTACAATGTTTTTATTTACAGCCACAAAGCACCTCTACGCCACATTCCTCTTTCTTACTCACGTCAGTCTGCCTGGCTCTGCTCAGTGCCGCTGAGTCACGTGACTGCAGGGAGGAGAGGACGGAGCAAAGAGTACCAGCATGAGAAGAGTGGTGTTTGCACAGACGTGTCTATTTTCTGATGAACAGCAGCTACGTTCTGAACTTAGAAGAGAGAAAAAACTAAAGAGTAGATCCAAACGTGCTTCCATTGATACACCTATACCGAGGTTGGTATCAATACTATCAATATTTGGATTGATCCGGCTTGTGAGGCCCACAAAGAATGGTGGACTGCAGGGTACTGTCACATCTGTTTAAAAATAACCTTTGTAGTTTGAAATAAAAGACATTTGCAGACATACTGCTGGTTCACGTTGCAAACGTAACAGGAAATGGATGTGCACAGCAAATTATCTGTCCATTTCTCTCAACGATTTCATTCTAATGAGATGGAAAAGAAAGAGAATCAAACAAGTTTTGGAAGATGTATCCATTTCATTCCATCCAGCTGCAGTGGAAACATCAATCCATTTCCAGCTGTTTATCAAGATGAGTTGAAGGAGGGCTGGAACCTACGATCAGAGGCTGGGTACTGGACCGGTCACTAGGCAATTACGGCACTCATGGCTCAGTCACGGTAGACTCAAAATAAGGCACCAACCTCTGTGTGACAATGAAAAAATGGTGGCTGCTCGGTGATTGCAATAAATTGGTCACCCAGAGGTTGAGAATGGGAAACTACTTTCCATGACAAGTTAATTGCACAGGTCGACTGGTGGGAGGCAACCAGTCTCCAGACAATAGTGGTCAGGGTCAGACTGAGTGTAATCTAAATAACTGCAGACAGATTTATAAATGCACTTTACAGTAAGGTTGTATTTTGGTAAACTTCCTATATATAAAAGCAAAGTTGCCAGATCTCGTGTACAAGTCAACCTCAACTTATCTAAGGTTAGGGGTATGACTGGGTGTTTTTTTGGGGGGGTTTTAGCCACAGGGCACATTCATTTAACCCTTTTTCTGTTATGAGCTTTCCCACATGGGAGTTCTAAAAGTAGGTGAAAAAGGAGCGTTCACTGAGCTCAAACTCTAACCCCAGAGGGAAGGCCAGTGGCTTGGTTTATGTTGAGACATTAATATAACTGAGTCTGGAGTTATATTGCTATCACATGCCATTTTAAAACACTGTGAATATAACAGATATCTTTATTCTTTCTTTTACTTGAGGTTTGGGCTGTCATTACATAGAGTCAGATTAAATCAAGGCTGTTAAACTGATCATAAATGTAGAAACAGTTTAATCAAATGGAGCCAGTCAGTCATTTCACTATTTATTTAGCTGGTTGTAACATTTCTGAACCATTATTAGCCCGGAGGTGGAAGGCACTTTCTGTTCCTCTTTTACAAACCGACAATTATCAAAGTTCCTCTTTTCCTCAGTTGTAAATCACGGAATTATCTGTTCTTCTCTTAGGGGGAAAACGTAAAGTAGATTTTGCACAGCACCTCTAAAAAAAACTACACTGTTTAATTACCAAATGTGACAACCTAGTGGGTAGAGGATAAAGACAGAACTTTATATTGATTGTAGGCAGAACATCAGAAAAGCTTTTGATTTCTCTCAGCTGCTTTGCTCTGGGTCATTATTTTGTTTCCATTTCTGTACTTATAGACGTCATTTGGATTTTATAAAGAAACAGTTCCCCACTGAAACTGGATGCACCATGGGGACATTTAATGAGGCATCATGACTTTGTTATGCCACACAGTCTGACTGTGGCACACTTGCACTGGACTGAATATGGTGGAATAACAGGCTCCCTCGTGAATTCTGTGCACAAAACCAGCGAGCACTGAAGGAGACCTCAGCTGTGTTCAAGCAAACAAGTTACACCAAAAAACAAACAAGAAATTAGGTGGCCTGTTTCATATTTTATTTCTTTTTGGGGAAGTGCTTTCACACACATGTTTCAGTGATTCTAAATGTAATATTTTAAGCGCTACCCTAAGCAGTATATCGCACAGCTCAACAACTCTGTGAAATAATTTAAAGAAAACTGAAGCCCTGTGAGCAAAACTATTTTAATTGCTCTCTTACTGATCCACTTGGCAAAGTTAAATTTTTACTGGCAGCCTGCTGTAGAAAAACCAAAGAATGGACAAATAGCAGCCAAGCGTGGACCCAGTTGCTGACGCTGCAGGACTGAAGGCAGGTAGTATTATTAAAGGATCTTTAATATGAAGTTAGGGTTTAACAGGAAGAAATGCACTGAGCTGACAGAAATCACAAAATCCAAAAGGGTAACTAGAGCCGGGGTATTTCCAGATTTCTTTTTCTTTATGTGTGCTATGAGGAATCTCAACTAAAATACATCATTTTGTATGAGAACCTATGCATTCACCTGTAACAAGAGGCTCATCTATTTTCACTCTGATGTGTGCATCAGCTACAAAACGTAGCATGCCAAGCATGACTTTAGCTTTTTTAAAGGATTCTCTTTTAAAGGGTAGTGTACAGTATTTAAATTGATCGTATTAGTAGGAGGAACAGCAAGGTGAGTGAACAAACAAAAAGTGCAGGCAGAGATAGAGCCAAAAACTGTTCATTCAAAGACGCAGGCGATGGCCATCACACTGACTCACTTCCTGCTTTGCTCCAGTGAAGGTGGACATGACCACCCACAGAGCACGGGCCAAACAGCCACAAACACAGGACAGCTGTCTCAACTGCTGTTTGGCACCTTATCAAACTGTTTTCAGCCACCTGTAGTTTTGGTAGTGGGAGGCTGATCTGTACTGTTGCATCAGTCAGGCCCCACCAATCTGATTATGTTTGTCTCTGAACACACCGAGCCGTCTTATAATTCTCAGCATTTTGTGTTCGTAAAAAAGAACATTTGTCATTCTAGTAGCATAAAATATATAATAAACAAAAAATAAAAATGTTTTTTCATTTTGTTAGTTGTTCATATGAAATGTGGCCATAGTGTCAAATAATTAGGTCAGCGTGTAGAGAAGGTTTCACTATGAGCCAAAAACCCAAAACTTTTTTTCTTCTACGTTTTAGTCTGTGTGATGTCAATATTATGGTGGCCCTGAGGGGTCAGGTACAATGCAACTTAAGAAATCCCAAATAAAAAAATGTTGCAGAAGCACAAAGTGCAGAAGTGACCAAAAGAAATGAAAACATGTGAAGGAGACACAGTTAAAAGAACTGGAGGATTCTTTAGCGTAGTGAGGGAGAAAAGGATGCAGGTAATGTGTGTTTATATCACAATTCATGCAATACTGTAGTTGCATGTTTGCCATTAGCTCTTTACTGTAAGCATGTAACTTGTGCAGCTGGTCTTATTGTCACAAAGAAACACTTCATCTGTTTTTTTCTTTTTACATGGTGTTTTGTTCTTTTCTTTTCTTAAGTTGCAGCTTTTTTGACCTCTCAGGGCCACAGCTACACCCATCTGCTGTTTTCAAATTCAAATTCAAATTTTATTTGTCACACACACACAACCATACACAGTATGACATGGGGGTGAAATGCTTGTAGCTGTACAATGCCCGACCATTAAATGACAGTGGTTTTACAGTATTTGTTTCAGAGTTACGATGGTTTGACATTTTCTAATTAGCTAAAAAGCAGCTGACTTACAGTCTCAATAAATACGTCTGTCAAAGCCTCATCAGGCGAGTTTCGATAACTAAAGACTAAAAGTACAAAGTATATTTCCTCTTTATTGTTATGTTAGTTTAGTTTTTGCTTGTGAGGAGAAGCCAATCAGAAGAAAGGGAGAAGATCCAAAATGGCTTGTTTCAGACAGGAGATGAACTGTGAGGCTGTAGCATGAGATAAATGCTTGTAGCTGATATAGACATTTAGCCTAAAATATATTCAGTCTTTTTCTTGTTGTAGTGGAAAAGTATTCATGAGGACAATCCAACGACCCTTCCATGAGTATTCTTAAATCTGACAGATGAAGTTAAGGTGAAGGTGAAGTTAAAACTACAACATCCCAAAGATTATAGCATATTAGACGCATCACCTCATGTCTATACCCTGCTCTCTGTTATGCAGGCTAAATAAACGTGGGCAGGGCGGGGGGAAACCAAGGTTAAAGCAAAATGTTAATCACAAAAGCAACATGAAACAGCTGTACTAAAAGATTTTGCTCACCCTGCTGTTTGATGTACTTCAACACTGCCTTTATTAAAACCACAGATCTCTGGAGGAAAGGGCTTACCAGGAATCCACAAGACAAAGCAATGCATACCGGGTCACTCTACAACCTTCTCTTTACTTTGATCATTTCAATACAGCTATTAGGAAACAAATTCATAAGAAGCAGATTTTACTGAAGTGTCCTTGCGCAAGATACTGAACCCTGAGTTACTCCCGTTCCTCCAGTTGGACAGAAAGCACTTAGATGTATTTTTTTTTAAAGCACTTGTATGAATGAGACGTTTTTTATTATAAAGTCCTCAAGTAGAGCAGAAACGGTGTGTTTAAGAACCGGTCTATCTAGCATTAGTTGTCGAGTTACTTACGTTTGTGGACAGTCAGATGGTGTGTGGCTTTAAACTGTGTGATGATATTATCTCCTTTTCTCTTTAGAAAGGATGCTCCAGTATCATCTGATAAAGGAGGTAATGGAGGAAGCACTGAAACACCTTTCATTAGTAAAAGAATTTAACACAGTCTCTTTGAAGCTGCTGTGCAGATACGTCCAGGTCACTTCACTCAGTCAGGAAGCTTTCTAAGTAAAACTGCCCGTTAAACCATAACGCCAGTATAAGATTAACTAAAGGGTTATTTTGCCCTGTAAATTTCTAACTCTGGACTGAGCATAATAGACCTCCTTTGAACCCATGGTAGTCGACTGGAGCAGGCTGTGAACCCCAAAGGGTAACCTCCAGAGCTGGAAAATGAGGGATTGATAACAACTGCAGTACCTTTAGGTTTCACTTGAGGCTGTCTGCAAAAAGAAGTCGATCCACACAGAGACTCCAGTGTTAAAAATCTTCAACTTTACAGTGTTCAAGAGCATTTTCACAGCCTGCTACAAAACACAGGCTGCGTGCCGACTAAATTGCATCAGTCCTACTGAATACTGATTCATACCAAAGTTTCCATACCAGAGCACATCTGGGTTAGAGGAACAATGAGCCCAAGGGCATGTAGTGACAGTCCTGCCATGACAAACACTCAGGGCAGCTGTGACAGCGGCTAGCTGAAAGCAGTCTCACATGTGGCAACTTGTCAAAACTTGTGGCAACTTGTGATCTCTGCATTTCCATCATTTGTACGATGCAAAGCTGGCTATGGTAACACATCTAATTTGGGAAAATAGCAAATCAAACATAAAATACATCTGAAAGCTGAAGAGCTGTAGAGTATGTGTTAGCCTGAAAGCCAAATTCACCACAGGACGTTTAGCATGCTCTTCTCCAACCCATGGGTGATGATGATGAACCTGACTGACCATCTCTGGAGAGGGATTTGAAAATGGGTGTGCACTGAAGCTCCCCATCAAAGAATGGGAGAAAGTGCCCAAAAATATGTGTGCCAAGATTGTAGCATCATACTCAAAAGACCTGAGACTGTAATTGCTGCCAAAGGTGCTTCCCAAGTATTGGGGAAAGGCTTGGATTCTGGCGCACATGTTATAATTTTTGCATCTTACATTTAATAAATTAGAGCAGCACTGTGGTGGAGTGGTTTGCGGTATTCCAGCTTCCTCCCAAGAACATGCACGAATTGACCACGAGTGCAAATGGTTGTCTGTCTCACTGTGTTAGCGCTCTGGGATGGGTTCCAGCAGCACTGATAAGGACAGGACGATGGCTAAATTTGAAAGAATTTAAAGCCAACCTTTATTAGTTTGTTGTTACAGGGTATTGTGTGTAGAAATTTGAGGTGAAAAATAAATTTAATCTTAGAACAAGTGAATGAATGTTGCATTTTCTGGATGCAATGATAAATTAGCATTCCACCCATCCACATGGAAGCCTTTCAGTAACCGGTCTTTAAATTTTTTTTAAAAATAATACATTTTTGTATCTTACATCCTTTGTATTGCAGGCTCTGCACTCGTCTTGTGTTACATAAACTTTAAACATTTAACTGCATTTAATTTTATATTGCTGGATGATGATACTGATAATTCTGGCATGTATGGAATATTTTCACTTTCCACCCAACAAGCAGACAGCACTGTTTGCACAGACACAACACAGCTGCAGATGTAAATAAAGACCGGTTTTGTTTATTGACGCATAAAACATCCTTCAAACAATAAACCCATTTCAATGTAAGGTCTCTGTACAATGCTTACTAAGCAGTTTTATTCATATAGAAAACGTTATGAGGGGCCCTGCTTTAAAAAAAATCACAAGGCTCCTTCAAATTTAATGGCAGGTACTCTGGGAAAAAAAAGTACAGCATTCCATCAACAAATATTTTTCAGGCAATAAATAGGCATTTATAAATAGTGTAATTTACAACCAAATACAAAAAGAAAACATCACAAATTTAAGTTCACTCTTTCAACTATGTGCAACCCTTTTTCTTTGTGACATGGCCTACAACTCATTTCCTCTCCCTCAACCCAAAGGAACCAAAGTCTCATCATACTTGCAGCATAATCAAAAAAACTTAAGTGATTACAAAAAATCCAAAACAAACAAACGAAGGGAAATGTCTCAAAGAATCTGTCACTCAACGTTTCGCATTACAAAACAGTTTTTAACTCATGTTCCTGACCGAGGAGGTGTCTAACATACAAAAGACCCGCTATGCTAATGTACTTGTGTCATCGAGGGGAAGGAGGGAACAAAGCTCTTGTGAACTCACAAACAGAAGACAAAAATGGCGGGGAACAGGAAAACTATCGAGTCAGTAGTCTTTGCGTGATGATGTTGCCAGTTTAAACTTAATATGTACAAAATTTGACTTTTCCCCTCCTTTTGTGATTTTGTGTGGTTTTTGGGGTGAAGTCCGGCTGAGCCAGCAGTAGAACAGTCTGGTCGTGATGACAGGTGGCGCTACCGTTCACCCCCTCTAGTCCACTTGTTTGGGTGGGTGGGTGGGGGGGTTGGGGGTGGCACACCACTCTGGGCAGGTTGCATAGACACACAGCTTTCAGGCAGCTGCCTTATAGGATTAGCTACAGGGTGCAGTTGGGTGACTGCCGGCTTACTTCCTGAATATCAGAAGAAACAAACTTTAAAAAAAGAAAAAGAAAAAAAAAAAAAAAGAGAGAGCGAGAGAGAGAGAAAAGAAAAAACAAGGTTTCCGGAGAGTTTCTGATTTGTGGTACTAAAAGTCCTCAGAACGAGAGAATATCACCATCAAGAGGAGGAAGGCAGGGGACTCGCCTGTGGGGACAAAGAAGCACACACTGAAGCATTTCATGGTTCTCTGTGGCCCGCCCTGGTGGATTTGTGCCCGATACTTACAAGTGTGAACTGGTCATAAATCTGCATGAGGTCCTCTATCTTGTACTGCTCCAGCACCACAAAGTTGTCCAGGTTAGCGCTCCCCCTACGGGCACAGTCCTGGCAGTGCACCACGTATGTTTTCCTGCTGTTGCTCTCGCTGGTTACAAACAGCAGGTCAAACACTTCCACCTAGGTGCAAAATAGCAGGTGCACAAGCGTTACCAAAGTAGGAAAAGTGACGATCGAATGGCATGCCTGCAGCAGGAAGGAAAATACAAGTGAGCAGGGCTGCGCTTACTTCACAGATGCTGCAGTAGTGTGCTGGCTCGTTCTGGGTCCTCCCATGCCACACCAGTTCCTTCCCGGCAGCCAGTAGCAGCTCCCTCTGCATCTGACACTGCTTCAGAGTGCGCAACAAACAATACCTAAGAAACAGAAACACACCTGAGGTAAGATCACGGTAACATGCACACAAAACCAAGAATGAGATTATGAATCTACAGGCATTTACTTGATCATCTCATAAAGCTTGTGGTCTGAGACTTTAATGTTCCTGGCCATGTTCCATGAGAGGTGGATCATGGGAACGATGGATTTGACGCTCTGCAGTTTGTTCCACTCGTAGCGCTCCACCGCCAGCTTGTACTGATGGGCTGAAGAAAAAAGCACATATTTATGTTCATCTGTGCATGATTCAGTCATACAGCTGGCCCCGATGGGGAAGGAGCTTTCCTTTCCTAACCTGTAAGGGGTCCGACATTCCACGCGATGTTGTTGCACCAGCCGATGGCCTGAACCCAATGAACTGTGCCTGTATTAAGCCACACCAAGTCCCCGGGACGCTGGATGAAGCGGTAAACAGGCACATTGGTCTCGTACAAGTCCTCCAGGTTGGGCCACCAGGAGCCCATCAGGTAGTTAATGTTGTTCCTGTAAAATAAAGAAATATATCATCAGATACAATGAACCACTTTGAGCTTCACCTAACAGACTTCAAACGATCTTTTCTGTCCACGTACTTTTCACAGAATTCATTGATGACGCCCCAGTATGGCTCAGGCACAGCAAACCACTCGCAGTCCCCAGGACCAATATTAATATTGACGGAGCAGAAATTGTTGTTTTCTTGGTGACCTATGAAAAAGCACGATTACTCAGAGTGAGACAGAGTGAGACAAAAGACTGCACACACACTTGTGGTCACTGCGTTGATCTATACCTGGTGTCCTGCTCCCTGGCACCTTCATATAGAGCTGCACAGTATTCATGCCCAGGATTGTGTGACCTACGTGACTGAGCAGGTTACCAGCTGACACCACTCTGGCGAAGGCAGGCAACTTAGTCAGCTCCTGCAGCTGCTGCTTCCACCTGAAAGGGCAGAGGTCAATGAAACGAAGAAAAGGGACTAGTGCTTCATCTTTCTTCAACTGCAAATCGCTCTACACGTTTCATCGACTAAAATGAATGAGTCACTTACTTCTTGTCATCTGAGAGTTCGATGTTGGTGCCAAACTTGATGTGTTTGAACAGACCCTTCCTTCGCTTCACACTAAGAGCAAGAGCGTAAAAGGTCATTAATAACAGAAACAAGAGCTCGCAAAGCTTTCAAATCTACACAGAAAGACAGAGAAAGTTCACCCGTCTGAGGAACCCGCCTCCGCTTCCACCTCCTTTTTCTTCTCATTTTCTTCCTGTTAAAGAAAACATTTGGATTGGTAGATTTTTATAGGCTGGTAACATACTCAGCAACACGGTGAAAATATTTTCAATGTAACATGGGAGGTGGCTGATTTGTAACATAATACAAGGTCAGAGTTTTGTAGTGAAAATTAACAAACAAAACCAAGCATTTGATCCTGATTATCTTTTTACTTGAAAGCCAAAATAAGAACTTCAATTAAAATCTGACCCGCAGAGACTCCTGGAAGGACGATGCCTGGTACTGGGCGTATTTGATGATGGTGGTGTGTGAGCGGCTGCTCTCACAGCGCCACATCTTCCTGTTGCCGCTGGGATCCCAGTTCTCATCGGTGGGCTGAGCCAGCTGAGTCCGCACCTCCACTAAATGGTCTGGGTTAGCCTCCACCAGTGTCTTAGTGGAGAACAGGCCCAAGTCTGAGGATGAGGAAGCAAGGAAGAGTTTAGAACAGCTTTCATGCATCTTACACCTTTTTACACAAGTGTTAAAATAGATTTTAGCAAACCATCAATATGAACTTGTGACTTAAGGGGAACAGAGTGGAACACGTATGTTACATGAATTGGTTTTTGTTTTATTTTCTTTATTAATAACCTGAGGACAATCTGTTACATAATAGTTGGGGGGGAAAAAAGAGCTGATGGTAGTGATTTTTTTATATTATTTTTTGGTGCAAATCCAACTAGTTTTCTCCACAGGAAATGTGTGCAGTAACATTTTCAGCTTGCAGGTGGTGCTGTTGTCATACATGTCATACAAAGTCATCCACACAACATGCTCCCTCCTGTGATTTCAGAGACACACCCACAGAGCCATGTGAGACTGGGAAAGAAACATCGAGTCAGCCACACCAGCCGCACTTGCAACCCTCAACACGGAAAACACCTAATTTACAAAACTGTGCCATCCCATCCTCTTACCTAGTTTGAGTGCTCCAGCCAGTCCTCTGATGACAGTGACCGGGTTGGTGGGATTGGTGCAGAACTGATGAAGGGGGGGGAAGAAGGCATCCCTCTTGTTTTCTAGCTGTATGTCAGACAGGAAAACGTGAACTGACTCCAGGCTTACTGAGAGTATCAGTGCATTAAAAAGGAGCTTAGAGTGTTTGTACTTGTTAGCTGTAGCCAAGATACTGAGAATCAACAACATGATGAATACTTCTCCTTATATGGCACAGCTGTACTCACATAAATACTGGGTGTTGGGGGATTGAGTTTGTCCTTTGGCAGTGGAGGAGATGGCGCACGAGGAGGCCGTGGTGGGGGACACCTGTCCAAGAGGATGCTGCTGGTCGACAGGCCGTTCTTCCCCAGATTCCTGCAGGTAAAGAACACGAGATCATCACGCTGTGTATCGGCTTAGGTAGAAATCTGAAACATCAGTGCTTAGTGTGCCTCATTTTGTGAACTCGCCCTTCACTCTCCTTCCCTTTATAATGTCTTGATGCCTTCTCAATCATCCAGGAAAGAAAATCTCCAAAAAGTTGATTCTGTTCATCTGGACGTAGCGTTTTGTGGGAGAAATGTTTCGTCACTCATCCAAGTGACTTCTACTCAAGAAGAAAACCGAAGAAGTCACTTGGATGAGTGATGAAACGTTTCGTCCAGATGAACAGAATCAACTTTTTGGAGATTTACTTTCCTGGATGATTGAGAATGCAGCTCACTGAACTAATACAGCCAATCCCTCAACAAGTTTGTGCTCTCTGCTCATATTGCCTTCATGTTAAATGATTTTTTGCTTTTTAAAGAACTTACTTTAACATTGCACTCAACAACAAATAAATCCTCCCTAACAAAAAAAAAAAAAAAGTAACATCTTGGGCCAAATCCCCCGCAAGTAGGGGTGATGTGGGCTGCAAGTGGGCCCTGGGCCACAAGTTTGAGACCCCTAACATATACTAATATAGTGTTACCATCAACTGCTCATACACCTTTCATTCGTGCTTTGATGTTGCTTCTCTATCTGGAACCACTATTTCTAACTGCCCTGCTTTGTGACAGACACAAATCAATAAATCAGTCATAAAAAAAGAAAAAAAAGAAAAACAACTTTTGGTTTACGGTAATTTCACTAGAGGTTCATTGACCCTTCACATCACTGCATGTACATCTCTTTATTACAAGTCTGACAGCGCATCCCTCTCTCTGTGCCACCAGTTAGCATTAGCTTTTGGGTCTAATGACTTTTGTGCTGGAAACCCTGCAACTTATCTAACTGGAAGGCAAATGTATGATTTGTCTAAATTAGCTGCTTGTCATTCTGCTCTTAAATAAAACAAAACCCCCAAAAACACGATAAGGAGAGGGACCAACATGAGCGATGGCCTAACTCTGCATGACTTGAAGATTAAAGGCAAAAATGTCCTCCACATTTCTCTAAAGAAGGAAAGAGCGAGAAGAAACAAGTTTCTAGCACTGTGACAGTTACAAATCTATGTGGCTCACACAAACATTTAAGCACATGTACACGTCAGATCTCTGTCTGACATGAGTGCAGAGTGTGAATGATGCTGGGAGGGAGCTAAATGGTGTATAGTACGGGGTCAAAATATCAGGGCATTTTTAAATGTAGCAAAGAATCAAGGCATTCCTCGCTTTCACAACATGGTTTCATACATATGAATGTGTCTGCTGCATTAACCGACACGGTTTGTGTCTGTTACCCCAACCCTAACAGATAATGGGCAGGTGTTAGCAGTGAGCTGGAGAGGGCATTGCAGGTGTCTTTAGCTCTCGCTGTGTTTCAGTTTTAGATTTACACAATAATTTGTACTTATATAAACTTCTGTGACTAATTTATGGCAGGCTGAAAAGTTTGAAAAACTCAGAATTACACTTAAATCCAAAGCGGAGTAAAATGAATATTAATTTGGGCATGCACTATATTAACTCAGTGAATTCTATATGTGGTCTTAGCTTTACTGACTTCATACCTGCATGCTTTGAGCATTTCACTGGAGCTGGGGTAGATGGAAACTGAGGACCAGGGAGCCAGGCCAGCAGGGCCAGAATGTCTATGAGGCCCCCCACAAGGCTCCACCTTCATTGGGCTCTGGGAGTCCTCCAGCCCCTTTCCATTGAGCGTGGGCCCCTGACTGTTTGTACTGGACGGGCTGTTAAGGCAGGGGAGGCTGTTAATGGTGTGAGGGTCTGCTGAACATGGAGAGGGCATCGCAGTGGCAGAAAGTGGCGAGGATGCCACTGAGTGCTCTGAAACTGGCTTGGTGGCGCCATTGAGACCTGGATGGACATTGTTCATTTTCTCTGAGGAAGACCCTCCGTGGTTGCTGTAGTTATTGTTATTGTCGTTACTGGTAGTATTAGCTTTTCCCTTTATCAAGGCTGAGAGAGGATTGTCTGAACTGAGCACGCTGGGGGCAGGAGAGCTGGGCAGAGACGCGCTGGCAGAGCCGTCAGTCACCCGTGGCTGGATGTGATTAGTCAATCCCTGCGCAGGGGTGGTGCTGGGACTATGCGACGTCCCTCCGGAATGCCTGATGGCAGCCTCCTGACCTGATGGCAAAGCGGCAGCTGCAGCACTGCTGCCGGTGTTGCCCCCTGAAGGCGTGGTGTCTTTGGTGTGGACCCCTGAGGTAGTAGCGGAGTGGGGAGGTGAGGACAAGTGGTTGGGGGTTGTCTGAGGGGAAGTGGGGGATAAAGACGAGGCAGAGGAAGAGGCAGTGCAGGGCCCAGAGGAATGTCCAACCTGATTCAGAATGCCAGATGATGTGAACGAGGTCTGAGGGGAGGAGGAAGAAGAAAAAGGGGGTTCTCCATTAGGACCTGCCGAATGTGAACCTGGACCTTTTTGAAGCCCCTAGAGAGAGAGTGAGACATACTGATTAATAAATGGTGCATTCAATGAGCCAAAATAATTCACATGAAAAACATGCAGAAACAAAATAATGCAGAAAGTGACATGTGCAAACGGTCTACAAGTTCACCAATCTAATCAGTCATTCACATGGCAGCAACTCAAAGTATTTAGGTGTGTAGATGTGGTAAAGGTGACCTGTTGATGTTACAACCAACATGGACCAGAATGTCTGATGAATATTTCTTGCATCTTGCTAAATCTATGCCATTAAGAACTAAGGCAGTTCTAACAGCACAAGGAGGTCAAACCTGGTGCTAGTATGTACTCATTAAAGTGGCCAGTGAATGTGAATTGCTGTTGTGCAAAACAAAGCCATTTCAAAGCAGTCAACAGTGTACCTGAGTGGTAGTGTTGCGTTGTTGGCTCCTCCATGTCTCGTCTGCTTGACTGGGACTACTGGTAGTGCTGCTGGTGCTGGGTTGACTGGCGGCTTTGCAGTTGTGAGGTAGAGAGTTCTGCTGCGGGTAAGGCACGTTTCCGTTGCTTGCGCCGCCACCTCCCAGTCCCAGGTTGTGATTTTTGTCCAGGTGGCCAGGCAGCCCCGCTGAAGGACTTGTGGAACAGGATCCATTGGCTGTGGGCTGAGTGACACACGGGGACCGGGTGGCTGTGTGATTGAGAGGGGAGGTGCGAGAGAAGCCTGCGTGGTGGGGAGAGGGCCCAGCCAATTCGCCGTTGGGAAGGCTGGGCCTCGGTTGGCCACCTGCTGCTGCCTGCTGCCGAATCTGATACAGGGCAGAGAATGAGAAAAGAGTCACACTTAACACAAACTGTTCTGATCAGGAGTTTACACACACACTTAATGTGAACACGAAGGCTTAGGTTATGTTGAGCTGTTAATTGCTGCTGTAAGCTACTCATTTTCTTTCACATCATTCACATATAAGAAAAAAAGACACCTTCTTTCTCAAATGAGTGTTCTCATCAAAATGATGCTCATCAAAATCTAAGTGTCTCAACTGCCAAGGCCTGTGCACTTCCCTTTGGTGACCATGAAGGGCTGCAGCAGGTAGTATCATGAAAAGGATTTGTTTCACAGTGCTCACTCATACAGTGGGACTCAAAGCAGATCTCACAAAGAAGATGGTAGATTTACACAAGCCAATCACTTCTCTTGTAGTCAAATTTTAAATGTAATTAGATAAACCAGTGTTATAAGTACGTGGTACAAGTGTGTGGCCACTCCAACCAGAATTATGCCAAAACTTATTCATGAAGACCAAACTAAGAGGTTGAGAAATCACTGAAAGCCCAACAATGCCTTGACATTCATGTCCATCATAACTGTATGCAAAATATAAACCACCTACACATTAGCCAGTAGAAACTCACGTCACTAATAACCAAGGTAGCATGTGTGTACCTGCTGATGATGCTGCATGAGCGAGAACTGCTTCTCCAGCTGCTCCAGCATCTGCAACTGGTGGGGGTTGAGGTTTGCTCGGTTGGTCCGCAAGTGTTCCAGGTGCTGTACATTTCACAACAGTGTTGCATTAAAATTAGAAGATCACTTATTAAAGCTTACTACCAAATGCACAGGTAGCATTCCCCACACATATCTATTACTTGAGCAAGACACACATGTAGTTTTAATTAACACCCAAATATATTTGGTTTATTAACTTTAGCATTTTTTGTGTATTATTTTCATCTATTTTGTCATCAATTTTCCTTTTCTTATTTCTAAACTTCAGTCATGATGACAAGCTAGCTCTATCCCTTTCTGTGTTTTTGTGGTGGCAGTCTCTGACACCATTCGACCTTGTCTCATTGTATAATCTTCAATCCCACCACCTCGGACAACAGGTAGCAACGCCCTCAGCAATGACGCTGAGCAGAATTAACACTACATCTGCAGCTGTAATTCAAGACAATGGACTCAAAAGTCCAGCTGATTACATTATGCCAATATAAATTTGTCATTGAGTTTTGGCAATTAAAGTAGCTGCAGAGAAACACAACCTAATGGTATTTTTGTCATTTTACCCATACTATATGGGGATTCTGAGATTATTATCCTTAACGAAAACTAACCTAAAAAGTAAAATAAAAAACATATATGTTAAAATTTTAAATGACTGCTTCAGTTATTTTCATATAAAAGTGTTACAATCTTTAAAGAGTTTCTAGGTTTACACTTGAGTTCCATGTAAATACATAAATAAATGAGTAATTGGAATTTATAAATGAAACTGATGTCCAAGTACAATCCATGATCAGCTTTATGAATGTGATACAGATGGGAAGCATGGAGGATATAAAGAAAAATGACAAGACAGGATAAAAATGTTAAACATACAATACCACGAGCTGATATAAGTGGTTCTGTGAAATGCATATAAACCCCCAAAGCGACCTCTTTGAGTATGTCTCATTTTAGCTAATAAAAGTCAGATGTCAGATCAGACTTTACATTTTCTTCTAAATCAGAATCATGTGTAACAGTAATAAAGTTTGATTTGGCAATTTTTTTGTTTTGTTTTGTCTGTCTTGCATCCCCTATTGGGCTCCAACCTTGGATCTTTTGCATATTATGCAAATGTAAACCACTAAAATGTGAAGCCTCTGTGAAAAATAGTAATAATTACAAAATTAAGAAATGCATGTTCCTACCTGAAGCTTGATTTGCTGTTGATTGGTGGTGTTTCCCCACGAGTCTGCAGCACCCTGTAAAAGAGACACAAATATGTACCATGCACCATATTTTTAACTCTCCACCATTACACACAGTAGCATCCCTGGCTGTACCTTGGCTGGGCTGGCAGTGCGTTTCTTCTTAGCAGGACTGGCCTGCGGTTCTGCATGATTGCTGGCAGACTGGCCTCCCTCCCCTTTACAGGCCTAAAAATGCATCAAAGACAGTTTGTGACTACACACTGGACTATCAACAACAGTAAAGCTGCCCCCCCAAAAAAAGTGAGCTAAAATTTAAAAAAATGAGCCCTTAAACAAAAATATCCAAACTTTCCCCACACTGAGATCAAAGGACAGGGTCCATACTACACATTTACATGCAAAAACATTGAGCATTTAAACAATGCTTGTATGGCAATACTCTGATATCAAATATGGTTTACCTTAATCTAAATAACTGAGATGGATTAAGGTGGTAATCAGAGTATTCATACTGTGATTATTATGTGAAACAATGTGCTATTTGTTGCATTTAGGGCTGTAACTGGATATTTGATAATGAAACAGTTTTTGTTAGGTTCAGGATTCAGATATGAGGAAATAAAAAGCCTTAGTTTCTGTGCCTGACTTCCCACTCTCTCTCAGCAGTGATGATCATGTTTCACTTAACCCCAATGTTGCCAACACAGCGACTGCCACTAGAGTTCTGTGACTTTCAGATCTCTTTAGCCTTTTCCTTCCAAACAATGCCTGGCAAACAGTCTATAGCCAGCAGTCGAGTGCTTTGCATCGGCCTCTTGTTCACCTGGCACTGACACAGCTCTCTCTCCCTCTCTTTCAGAATCCAAAAAGTAAAGCAAGCTTGAAGTGGCTTAAATCTGCATTCTTTGTAATGGCGACGAGGGGTGATACCTGTGGTTGTGAAATGACTAGTCTATGGATAAACGGCCCTCGATCCTGATGGGTTTAAATGCTTTTCCCACGAGCTTATGGGCTTAGTCACTCATTTCAGGTCACACTGAGTAAAACAATTTTGGTCGTTTGACTAAAATCAGATTGCAGCCACTGTCTTTAATTCATGTGAATCCTTGATTATTCACAGTCTGTTACTAAAATCATATTGAGAGCATCCCTAGTTGCTTTACAGGAAAGTAGTTTGAACATCTCATATTCTGTTCATGTAAAGTCACTAATGCAGACAGGATATCACTTGGTTCACTCTGATCAATACTTAGAATCACTGAAAATGACCTCGTTATTGTTGTGGCACAGATGAAGCATGATGCAAATATGGTGATTTGAAGCCAAAATGAGGACTTAAGGATTTTACTAACAGACAAACAGAAAAAACAAGAAGGGTTAAAACTGATGTGACAGTGGTGGAGTTGAGCCTCAGTCTTTTTTTCCAAGTCAGTTGTGGCAATCAAAACTCGCGTATGCCATTCATGACAAACACAGGTCAAATCCATGCATTCGTACTACTCGATATGCTACGCTCATTAGACATGCATTTTCAGCATTTTCTGTTGCAATGTCTGCATAAGATTTGTGCATTTTTGTAAAAAAGATAAAAGCAGTGTGGCATGATGAGTTCTTTGTAGAAATCCTTAGTAATTCTAACACGTGCCTTTTGATGAGAGAGAGGCTATGAAGGGAAACTGCACTTTAGCAATTAAGATTATTGCAAAATGGGCCTCACTCCAGTTCTTTCATGCTGTTTATCTTTGGATCCATATTGAACACTGATGCTAGCCAGAATTTTGGAAAATGACTATGATGTAGTTAAATCCTCTAAAAGTATGAGGGCAAGGCTTAAACAATCCTCTTCAATTTACAGTTTAACTAGTTTATAAGAGACTGGAGTTTCCTTTATAAGCTGGATCTCACCTGCTGTGTCTGTGCAGTGTTCAGGGTCCCCTGCCTGGACGTGAGCTCAGCAGGAATGGGTAGGCTCCATGCCTCCTCAATACTAGGAAGCATTTTACTCTTATTCTGCAGACTACCTGGTTGTAGGTTACACAACTGAGCCTAGGAGAAATTGTGTAAGACACAAACTTTAGTGCTGAACTTGGGTTGGACAAAAAAAAAAAAGGTACTAGAAAAGTTACTGCTCGTGTACGTGCTGTGATCAAAAAATCTTCAAAGGAGCCCGTTTAAAAAAAACAGAAGAAGATAAAAACACTTTGGCTGGTTTTAATTTGGCTGATCTCTGCTTCAAAGTCACCTTTTTGTGGATGTCTGAAAAGCTTGTAGCTATTTGTAGGTAAGCGGAAGTCCCATTTTGACCACTTGCACTTGCTAGTAGTGTAGATTGTGACACAAGACTGTTTTCTGTAGCCAAAAAAAGTATTTCAATTTGTATCTGCACACAGCCAGATACATTTCTCTGGTGTTATAGTAGAACTCCACACCGAGAGTCTGACTCTGGTGGCCAAACTCAGGGGAACTTACTCAATACTAAAAAAAACTCACACGCCCACTCTGGTTTTACCTCTCCTGAGCTTTTGACATGTTATGAATTTTCAAGTGAAAACTGAAGCTGGCCCAGCACTCAAAACCACAGTTGGATCAGTTTACAACTTGATTGGTTGATGTTTGCCGTCTTTGCTTGAAGATCACAGGCGTGCAAGTGCAAGACGGGACTTCCAGAGAGCAATATTACAAATGCAGCCATGCTGAAAACATTCTGACCTCCACAAAAAGATGACCTTAAAGGAAAAATTACAAATTTGGTAAAGTTACATTTTCTTGGGGCAATTCTCAGATGTTTTTGATCACACCTTATATAGGTGATATACTAAAATGTTCAATGCCATGAAGGAATGCTTTACAATAAAGTGAGGGGAAAACGCCAAAACAAAATACCAATATGAATTATTATTCATATCTCTGTTACCAGAAATCAAAAGGACAAACACGCAGCCTGCAATTCAAAAAGCTGATTGCTTTGGCAATGTTTGGTACTTAACACGTCACTTTAATACACGCACACACCAAAATGCACAACACGTAACAAAGTGCGTTGGGTTTATGTAAAGGCCAGCTCTACCTGCAGCAGCTTGATACGTTGTGTGAGTGCAGCAGTATTGAGGCAGGCCTTGCTGCGAGTAGCGTTGATGTAGCACTTGATAGCGTCGTGCGGCTGGCCGCAGGATTCGTAGAGAGTGCCCAGATCCATCCAGGCGGCGGCGTGGCTGTGATCCAGTTGAACAGCACAGATGTAAGCCTGCAGTGCATCCATAGGCTGGTTCTGCTGCTGGTAAAGCACCCTGGACCCAGAGGCAAAGATAGGAAATTATTCTCTTGCCATCTTCCAGGATTTAGGTCATTATCCTCTTACAAACTCACAGTTCTCAGGGGACCTAATCTGTTCTTCATAATTCTAACAATAGATCCTTTCACACTTTTTCCATGTCCTCTATGCAGCTGCTGCTTCTCCACCAGCCATTTTGAGTCAGACCTAAAGAGCTTCACCTTCTTCGTTGTGACCTTAATCATACTTCTCAGCATAGCCAACACATGACAAATTTTGCTCTTACCCTATAGAGCACCAGGTGTCAGCACTGGCCTCCGATTTATCAATGGACTGCCGGTAAGAGATGAAGGCATCCTGCACCTTCCCAATACTGGAGTAGCACCTTGAGGAGAGGAGACAAAGAAAGAAATAAGGACCAAAGAACAGTTGAACTACAGGGAGAGCAGAATTATTAGGCAAGTTGTATTTTTGAGGAATAATGTTATTATTGAACAACAACCATGCTTTGATATTAATGAGTTTTTTGGGTTCATTGAGAACAATGAATCCAAAAAAACTCATTAAT
>NW_024582641.1:180178-181285 GCF_018398535.1 Haplochromis burtoni | reverse complement strand
TTGATGTCATTAGACCACACCCCTTCTCATTACAGAGATGCACATCACCTAATATGCTTAATACGTAGTAGGCTTTTGAGCCTATACAGCTTGGAGTAAGACAACATGCATGAAGAGGATGATGTGGACAAAATACTCATTTGCCTAATAATTCTGCACTCCCTGTATAAAAATATGACTGGTACCATTCTGGTGACCAATTTCTACCCTAAAGCAGACAATTCAGGGTTTAGTCTGATGTTTGTTTTTAGGAACAAATTGACTGATGTGAAAAAATTCAGAAGACAGTTGGGCATCTACTGGTTATGTGTCAGTTTACGCTTACACAGCCTACATACAACAGTTTATGTTGTAGTTTAAAATACAACACTACAAAACTTCAATACAGTACTAATACAGTGGTTTCCAATGCTACCTTGCATCTCATCCATCTGCAACATTGTATAATGGAGAGGAGGGTTGCTAGACGGGACATGTAAATGCCTTTGTGCATTAAATTTAGTTTAACCAACTAGTTTTTCTGTTGCCAACTAGCAAAGGGAGCAACATTTAGCTATCTAGTAAATGTTGCTGAGGAAAAATCTGCACTGAACTTTGTTCCAAAACATATTCGCTTTCTATCTTTCTTCATGCATCTTAGCCCGCTTTTAAGACACCTTTTTACACCAAGCCCCTTGATGTGCAATCGACCGAGTCAAGTTACTTAAATTAACCAAAAACTGTCCTGTAGAATTTCCTGGGCTGTGAAAACCACACAAAACAGTTTTAATCATTCCTGTTTGCCCATGCATAAATGTAAGAACTCATGACAGAGACAGATACATTTTCCATGCTTTTAGGTACTTTTTAACTAACATACACACGTCTGTGAAGGTTCTCAGTCATCCAGGTCATCGTAGTCTAAGGTGTTAGGAAAGAAAAGTGTCTGGAATTCTTTACGTTTCCTTGAAGACGATACACCTCTCATCTCTGAAAAGTTTTGAGATCCCTTCTCATACACCTTAAAGCCCACTCACATCCTGGGCCATTTGACCTTAATAAATCACATGATAGGGTGGGGCTAGGTTTCATAACGGGTTCACCCGAAACCTTGGCTGATTGTGAATC
>NW_024582641.1:133811-180073 GCF_018398535.1 Haplochromis burtoni | reverse complement strand
TTTCACACCTTGGCTCGTGTGATTAGGCAGAGGATCAATAGGGGGTCCATGGCCATCTTAGGGACACTCCCAATAGGGCTTAAATCTGGGACTCTCCACAAATTGCACTTATAACTGAAAAAGCTTCTTGGATGAGAGGTGAAACGTCTTCAAGGAAACTCCAGGCGCTTTTCTTTCCAAGCTCCTTAGACTACTAAGCACATGGTATCACTCAGATGGCTATATCAAGAGCAAGAGCAGCTTTCAGCTTCCAAGCAGTAGAAAAGCTTTTCTACCTAAACAGCTACTTGCCCTAATGAAAGACCAATAATTGGTCACATAGGCTTGTAAGGCTTTTAATAATTGGCAAAATATTAAGAATGCCTGCTGTTTGCCCAGATCTGGTGAGTGAAATTCTGGTATTTATTAGTCTGCTGGTTAGCACCAATTACCAGACGTGTGTTGCAAATCTATACAGTTTACACATGCAGCCTGCTAAGCAAGCTGGTAACGCTACACACTGTCCACATATGATCAACTGTTTTAAAGTTGAAGCTTCAAAATACAGAGTCAAAAAACCAGTGCAGATGGTGTTTTATGGTGAAGTGATTTTACAGTGTTGAATGCTGACTATTGTGCAGCAAGTTTCAACTTATTTTCCTGAATAACTAGAAACTCTTTAAGTCGGTGAACTGAAAAGCACCCTGATCCAGAGGAAGGTCTATTTATGTGGGTCATCAGGCAAGGCCGATTCTAGTGCACCAACATAGTGACTCAAGTAAAGACTGCTTAGTCTAAAAGGAATATTATGCAAAGACCAATAACCCAGTTAAGGGATGCCTTTTTTTGTTTTTTCCCCTGCTTAGGCTGTAACCTCAAGGACAGCATTGGCCCCATGGTCAAGACTGGGCATCTACTACATTCAACCGAAACAGCAGCACAGGAGCATGCATTGTAACATCCTGAAGCATTAGCTAGATTTTAAGGTTGCTAAAAAACAAACAAATTATCTTGTGATGCCTTCTAACAGTGTTATGTCATGTTTTTGGCAACAAGTGTTTTTTTTGTGATGAAAAGAAGATGACAACTAAATAAAAACTAATGAATTTGAAGACATGAGATCCGATTAAGTTGTGCAGAAAGGTGGGACGTGTTTGGAAGTGATCCAATCAGAAATAATCTTCATATATAGTAAGGTCAGCCAAAAGACTACGACTAAAACTAAATCAGAATTTGCTGTCAAATGCCGTCTAATTAAATTTCACAACACAATACAAGATAATACGCAAACAGCCGCGTCCTTTGATTTCGTACCTGCCAAGAAAGTACCAAGACTGGCCAGAGTTTGGGTCTGCCTCTAAAGACTTTTGCAGACACTGGATGGCATAGCTGTCCTTGGTGCCTTTATCCCCCAACTGTTCCACTGTGTGATGCATCCAGCCTGAGAAGAGCAAAACAAAACATCAGCCTTCACGATTCAACTGTAACAAACCTCCTGGCTTTGTTTTTTTATTTAGTGATGATTACATACCAAAGGAGAATACAAGTGTTATAAATCAAAATCCACTTTTTTTTTTTTTTTTTTTTAAATGTAATGAAAAAGGTAAGATTTCTGATAAGATTAAGTTCTGTCTGCCAAAGGAGAAAAAAGAAAAAAAACAGATCAAATAAATAAAAACTTGTTACTTTCTGAAACTTTAATGAGAGTAACAGTGGAAAAAGTCAAAGAAGCAGTTATATTCAAAACGCTTAAACATCTGATATGAACCAGCCTTTACAAACAGCTCCTCCCTGCATTCAAGCACACACACGCACAAGTGTGTGTGCACACACACACGCACAAGTACGTGTGCGTGCACACACATAAACTGGGCAATTTCAAGCAAACACAGAGGCTCAGGAAGACTGTAATGAGCAATGACAAACCTCCCACAGCTCTTCTCCTATACACCTGTGTAACCACATATGCGTACTTATGTGTACTTGCGTTCCTGTGTACTCGTGATACGTCATCAGTCGGAGACCAAGTACTGTTCCAATTCAAAGTACGCATCAAGCCGAGAACGCAAAAAATTCCCGGATGTGTTCTCACTCCGCCTGTTTTATCGAGTGTGCCTTATGTATGAATTCTGGTTGTGCTTACTGACCTCGAACCGATTTTGGCGTGCAGAAATCTGTTAAAAAATGTTTTGGTGGATTGTCAGAGCATTACGACTGCCGTAGTGAGGAGCTTCGCGGAGTATATGGGTCCAAAACTCCGTCGGCTTCAGGTCCCAAAGTCAAACGAACACAGAGTTAAAAACTGTCTAAATTCTTTCATCAGCGTTGCTGCTTTACCAGGTGTAACAATTAAGTTTAACATCCATGAAAACAGAATTTATTCAATTTAACGGAGTGAGAAGTTAGCAGGAAGTTAGCTCGCTAGTTTCCACCTAAACATGACATACCATGTTCTGACTGAGAGATTTTTGAAACTAATTAAAATGTACAGCTCTGCTACCACTTCCAACATAAACAAAGACAGAAAACTAAACAGCGATGGTGTTTGCAGGGTTACTGAAGTTGGACTACCTGGTATATAATGTTGTGCTACGTGATTGCTAGCAACACAGCTATGTTAGCATAACATTAGCACAGTGAAGCTGGAGGATGAACGCCAACGTTTTTTCCACTCGATAAAAGTTAACGTGAGGGATTCTGGTGGTCAGGGACAAATGCAATCGCATAGCAGGATGCTATACACATGCCAAACTTCAGTCAGGACAACAACTGAGATTATTCATCCACAATACAAGGTTAGTTGTATTGTGCAACAACATGGGACTAGAACAGCTGCGAGAGAATTCAACATTAATGAATCAATGTTACGGAAGTGGAGGAAGCGCAGTGTTTGGCTTTCCCCATATTTCAAAAGTGCTTCATCTCTTTGCCATTACTGTCGCCTGGCATAATTTGCAGATGATAATGGTTGTAGCCGCTGCGATGCTTTCGACCAAAACAGGCGCATGTTGATGATGTCATCAACATGCGCCTCTATCGCGATAGAGCGGTATAGTCAAAAAGCGGTATCGTTTCTATCGTATATCGTTTATATCGCCCACCCCTACTTGACAGCAATCTATGGCAATTCCTAGTGGTCTCACAAGGTTGGCAGGGCTATTGCAAGCATTGTAAATCATCTGTAATGGGAAGTTTTAGCCAAAAACCAATTTCCAGCAAGTCCTGATAGATACAACAGTGGTTACCACAACTATATACAAACATACTAAGCCAAATACACCAAACAAACTAATCTGTGCGCCTCACTACCTTGGTTATCTTGGCATTTTGGTGAACCTGTGCAAAGTATACTGTCAGTTTCTGCTGTGGTCTTCTGCTGCTGTAGCCCATCTGCTTCAAGGTTCAACATGTTGTGCATTCCTGCCTTGGTTGTAACCGGTGCTTATCCCGAGTTACTGCTGTCTTTCTATTAATTCAAAACATTCTGGCCATTATTCTCTGACTTCTGGCATGAACATAAATAACTGCTGCTCACTGGATAGTTCCTACCAGACCAGTCCTGGCACCAACAACCATGCCATGTTCAAAATCACTAAAATCATCTTCCTTCCCGATTCTGATGCTCAGTTTGGACTACAATAAGTCATCTTGTTCTTGTCTACATACCCAAATACAACGAGTTGCTATTCTGTGACTCACTGATTAGATATCTGCATTAACAAGCAGTTAAATAGGTATAGGTAATACAGCAAGTGTATATAACAAATTTACCAACATCATCACAGCGTGTGGTCCTTTTAAAAAAAATTTTTATATAAATGTATGAATTTTTTTGATTAATACTGAGACACACACACACACACACACACACACACACACACACACACACAGAGAAACCAATGCCTGAGTAAATAAAGCCAGAATTATTTAATCAAACTAGATAAAAATCCACTTATTACAACATTTGATGTAAAAATACAACGATTATAGCAATCACTGGTTGCAGATGGTTTTTTCCCCCCATTCTTTGCAGGATGGTAAATGGTAAATGAGCATGCAGACTAGGGGAAGCCGGGAATCGAACCAACCGAGCCTGAAGATACTTTCAGCCAGTTTAATCCGGTACATTTCACATGTGGACATGAGCATCGGCCTACATTAGCAAAGGTCACTCACCAAGTTGTTGCAGTGTGGTCGCCTTCACTTGTGCAGGAAGATTTTCCGTCTGCAACAGACTTTCATACGCTTCCTTCGCTGCTCTGTATTTCTTCTGCGGGGAGAACAGGAAGAGGAGGACAAGCAAGAGAAGTAGACATGGGGGTTGTTTAGGCCAGACAGGAAAGCCAGTGTTTTATGGTTTTATCTAGACAGACAAAGACTTTAAAGACCTCCTCACACTCATAGTGTCCTTCCATACACAGACAAACACACGGGGGGAGGGTCAGTGTGAAAGAGCACAGGCCTGCCAGACTCAACAAGTCTGGCAGGTGTGTGTGTCTGCACTAAAATGTTTGTGTGCTTTAACAAAAAGGAACGGTTTGTATTTTGGGGAAATCTGAGCTGCCTGCTGGTGAACCAAGGGTTTGTTTCAACTTAGTGGGCTTACTGACCTTTTGTCTAGATCATCAGGTAGAGTAATGTCAGTGCATGCACAGAATCTTCTCTTATCAGGTCTAAAATAGCCTTTTAAAAACCAATCCACCAGACTGTATGTGCAGACCTTGCACATACAGTCTGGCTCTAGACTCTTCCTGTCTGCACACAATAAAAACACCTCTTGGTAATGAAGCCCTGCCATTACCTACAAGATCTGACATTTAGAGTCATTTAGTTTTAGATAATACTTGAACAAAACACTGTTCTGTAGTTAATTGACAGATTTTCCAACAGGTCCTGATCATGTTGTTTCAACATGATAGTATCAGTAATGGTTCTTATATAGCGCTTTTCTGCTCTACCTGAGCACCCAAAGCGCTTTGTACAACATGCCTCATTCACCCATTCAAAAAACCACTTTTTTTTCTATGCCTAAGTGCTTTCTACCTGACATACACACATTTACACTCTGATGGATGCATCAACTTGGGATCTGTGACTGGAGCAGCCAGGGATCGATCCAACAACCTTCCACTTAGTAAATAACCTGCTCTACCCCCAGTGCAGCATATTTTCATAATGGCATATTCAAACTTGGCCTAAACAAGGCAAAGGGACAGATACATGTAAATAAAAACAATACCTAGATATAGTAACTCATCGACACCAGTTGTCTAGTACAAAGTAGGGGTGTAATGTACCTATATATACCCTGAATCATTCCCAGCAGCCTTTGAGCCAAACAATAATAGTTAGAAGTTAAAGCTTTATATTACTGGTGTTGTTCATCATAATTTTTTAATAATTGAATTATTTTATACTTATGAATAAACAGTACAGTTGTTCTTATAAGCCACAGTATCTGAGTTCTTAAAAAGGCTGGATTACACTGAAGGTCTTCCCTTGTCAGAGAAATTGTTAAATCAATATAAAGCTATAGCAGGTGCATGATGCTATATTAATTGAGTACAACATGAAATTGTTTGGCCCACATTTATCGATTGCTTACCTGGATCTCATATAAATGAGCGATGTGGAACTGAACTGTGGGGGTGAGAAATTAGAAATTAGTGAAATAAAACAACAACAAAAAAACCCAAACAAAGAGAGAAATTAAGCTAGATAATGGCTCCATGAAGCTCAGTGGGTACAGACTGCTAGCACTATGGAGCACAGATGGGAGGGGGAGTAGGACACTTTCCCCAGAGTGTACATGTAATCTGAAATCACAGTGTGTATCTGCAATGTGCTTGAAAGCACTTCCAGCTCGCTCTCTCTCCTTGTGCTGTCTCCTAGGCAACCCCAGTCTTGGGCAGAGTCAGCAGGGAAACAGCAACAGAGAGAGAGAAAAAAAAATCTGCTCTGTAGAAATATTCCTATGCCCTTTCAATATGTGTTACATACCACTAGCAACACGGCACATCATATGTGATCATACTTTACGTTGTAGCGTGTGACTGGTTGGCTGGAACAATTATAGCACCTATACTTACTTTCAGCTTTGGACAAAGTGCAGAGTTTGGAGTCGATCAAAGCCAGCTGAAAATGCTGCAGAGAGGGGAAAAAAATTTAATCATTTTAGTGTGAAAGCAAATTCACACAAATCAAACATCTCTGTGACAAGATTAAAAACAAACAAACAAACAAAAACTATTTAACCTAGTTTTTTCCGAGAGCACAGAGCACAGGAGTGATACTTTTAAGGAAATCGTGGAGAAATTTCTATTCTTCTCCAACTAATGTGCATTACCCAAATCCCCAGCATTCCTAATAAACCATAAATGAACTCCTGCCACTGCAACAAGAGAGGACATAGAGCTGGAAAAGCTAAGGCACAAATCTCACCCCTCCTTTCTCCTGTCCAACTTGTCCTCAAAATGAGACGCTGATATCCAGTGGCAGGCTATTAATGGCATCCAATTCCATCATCTGAACTAGGGTTTCTGGGTAAGGCAGATGTCTGCAGAGGCCAAGGCGTGCCACAGTACCAGGAAATGCCTTCTATATGGGGTCACTGAACTGATTAGCCCAAGTCACACAGCTCTTCTGGCCTTCTCGGACTCCCTTTAGTTCTTCCACAAAATGCCCAGATGTTGCTGACACACTGCTGTAATTTTAACTGTATTCAAGTTCATTATACGAGAAAGTGAAATGTAAATTCCAGCAAGATGTCCTGTCTATAAGCGGCTTCAAGGTGACAGTTTTCATTGCAGTTTATTTCGGTAGTTAACTAATCTGCCAATTTTTCTTCAATTAGTCAACGATCATTTCACTTATGCTTATCTCCACTTCCAGTGGGTGAACCTCCTCCTCTTCTAGGCTCCAGTGTTTCACATAGTCAAGTCTTCCCACCTGTGAATATCACTGTGTTGTCTCGGCCCACAGCAAAATAAAATTATGACCCAGAAACTTGTACTAATTACTATTCAGAATAAACACTAATAATAATGTGAGAAAAAAACCAAAAACCAAACAAACTAGCATACAGGAGTAGCTACATTATCACATTTCACTCTTTAGCTAACAAAACTGAAATGGTGTTCGCTTAGCAAGCATCATGCATGAGAAAGTTCCGATAGGTAATCTAACATAAACATTACTGGACAAATTTGAACATAAAGTATTAACGTGATGCACTGAACTCCCTAAAACTGAAGCATTCAGAGCTGACGTCACAACTCCAGGGTGCCGGCGTTTTAAATGCTCGTGCACAGCAGTAGTCCTGTCGTGGAAGGAAAGTGCCAGTTTGGACACTCTGCAAATAACTTTTGTTTAAAATCTCAGTTTCTATTTTCTTCCGTCCTCCTGTTTTGCCGTTCGCGCTACGTTCTTCTTCGTTAGTATTATCTGCAGTCTTGGCAGACGATATAGGCGATACTGCCCTATAGCTTCCTGTAGTGTATTGCAGTTACAAAAATAAATTTATGATATGATGCATCGACAATAAAATTCCCCCATCAATTAATTTTTATAGTTGATGTCATCGATTATTTGGACGAATCACTGGAGCCCTTTTTCAGTCCCTAGGGTTGCTGCACTGTAACCCTATACAGTCCCAAATGATGCTTTGTGCATTTAAAAAGGCACCACTAGAATCTGGGTCAGTAAAACCTGTCAGCACCTGAGCACGAGGAAAATCCCAAAACCTTGAACTTCTTTCAATGGCACGCACACTTTTGGAACAAACTGTACTGCTGCTGTTGCTGAACTGGTCAAATTAAAGAGGATTTCTTGCTTTAACCTTAAAAGGCAAGCACCGGTATCAGCGGTCCATGCTGGGGAAAAAGACAGCTATAAGCACAGGCACACACAGAAAAAGGAGGCGCCCGCTGTCTTGGAGCGACAGCAGCCGCACAGACGGTCAATGTCAGCCAGATAAAAATCAAGAGCCGTCCAGCTGGATCTTTCTTTGCATGCTTCACCCTGGGCCAGTGGAGCTTCACACACACACTTACACATGCATGCGCACGCATGCAGACACACACAGAGGACCCTGCTTAGGACAAACTCCCTTTTAAACAGCGCTACGAGCCACTAAACACCAGACACTCCAACTGCATCCACATGCTTTAATGTCAAGCAACAGAGGCAAAGACAAATGCTTTTACCTAGATCGCTTTCACATCACACTCCTCATGGAACCCCACAGCATCCTCCAGTAGATCTCCGCCTCAGCCTCTTCTATCCTTTCCCTCCTTTCACACTTGCTCTACCATCAGGCAGATAATGCAGCAGGATTGTCAGCTTGGCATTCCACCTCCCTCCCCATGTCTCGCTTTCCTCACTCTCTCTCTGTCTCTTTGCAATCTTTCTTTTTGTCTCTCTCCCTCCCTCTCTCACGCCACCTCCTTCCCCCTCTTCTATCCTGGTGTCACTGATTACTATTCAGCAGACGGCTGCAGTGGAGAGTGCTGAGAGATGACACACAATACCTCAAAGCTGGAACAGGCAGGGAAACACCACCTCTACATCCCCCCCTCCCTCACCCAACCCAAATCTCACCTCTCTTTCTCAGCTCAAAGCTCTTCTCTATGGCTACGCAGCTCTACAGAAGCAGCCAACTCATATAACCTCAATTTAAAGCACACTGGGGCCAAATCATTTCCTCTTCTCTCATTAACCACATTAGCAGACACTAATGGGATGAAATTGTCTGCGCTTTATGGTAAATCCAAGTTTGGTGCAGTTACATGCAGTGATTCACATTGCAATGTGTTCTTAGAGTCACTTGATGCTCTGCGCCTTGAAACATGCATCCTTCTTGAAAGTCCATTTCTACATTCCCTCCCTCTCCCTCCTGCACGCATTTACTACAGAAAACAGTTTCTGATTCCTTTCTCATTTCTGTTTCTTACATTTATTCAATCTCAGCTCCTCTGCGTGAGAGACCACCCCTCCCTTTAGATAAGTGGGGCAGTTGTGTGTGTGTATATGTGTTGGCAGCGAGCCAGAACAAACAGGGAGGGGTGGCCTCCAACACCGAGTGAAGACGTGCAACGCGTGCAGCCTAGTTAGCTCCACAGAACACCATGTGTATAAACTCTTAAAACCTTTGGTAATAAACTGTAAACTGAAAATGTCAAGCTTTAGGAAATACTTCTTTCACCATTAACCAATACAGAATATTTGCTTGATATAGTTAAGACACGTGTCATGCACCTTAAATTCCGAGTGTTGCACACTTCGTTTCTTGCACATATACAGGACTGTCGGTATTCTGGGAATGTAATTCACCTTGCTGACTACATGCACTTCCTCTTGTGTCATCTTATCTGTTAATCTGATGTCGGTGTGTTTTCTTTGGAGAGAGAACTGTTTAAATGTGCATGTTGCAGCTTTTTTCTATCAATGACAAATTTATTTGAATTCATAGACCTCTGAACCATACCGCTCAAACGTGTTTCGGCAGGATTTCTACTCACATTCAAACTAGGTTACTTAGTCTGACTGAAAAAAAGAAAGTCAGGGAGATCAGGCAACACTAACTCACAACTTACTTTTAAGAAAATGTGACCACCTCGACCTTTTTCCTTCTAGATCCTCCATGGGCATCAGAGGAGAGGAGGAGCTCCTGTGCTGCTGACTGAGATCACAGCGATATGTGTCTGAGTTTGTGTGTCTGGCACTTATTATACCTTCCCCAAAAGATTTAGTAATGTATGAATAGGGCTGTGCGATATGACCAAAATCTCATATCCCGATATAAAACATCTATCGTCCCGATAACGATATAAATCACAAAAAATTTAATATTTTCTGTAAATTCTGTGAATCTCGGGAAGGTGAAGTGTTTTTCAGCTGGGCGTCGTGTACTTTAACCGATGCATGAAACTACACATTTTTTGACATAGGTTTTAACGGCCGCCATTTTCTTTGTGAGTATTTATCACACGGCATGTTGCGGGGAAAAGCCTGTTCTAACGTTTGAGGCTAAGGTTTATTTTTTAGCACCTGACGGCTCTTTTTTGCTTTTCATCCATAAACACTCTGCATACTCTTTCACATGATTCAGTTTATTTTGAAAAGTCTCAACAGGATCTTGAGCTTTATTGTGAAAGGTTTATGTGGAAAATAAACAAGCGGACATGAGATAGTTTTACCGTTGTTGTTGCTAACGACGCTTCCCCTGCTATTTTCTGACTGTGGTCATTCAGAGTGTTAAATACACTGATGCACCTATTGCTGCAATATTGACACTTACTTGTAACTTATTGGAATTTAATCTTTTCTTAGTTAGTTTTCTATTCTTAGTTCTGGTTATTTGAACTTTTATTTCATAAATAATCACCATGAATAAAATCCTCTGCGATGGCAGTGTAATAAATATTACTTTTTTTTAACTTGTAATATCCAGTTGGCATGTCTAAACTTCTGTAGTGCACTGGCATAAGTATGCTAGTGTGACATAACGTCTGAAACAGGACAAAGCCTAGGATCAGAGCAATCAATCCCCAGAGGGATCCCCGACAACAGATCGGCAGCTAAAAGTTAGAATGCCTTTTTCCTTTTGTTACTGTCTCGACAACTCACAAGTATCCGGGGATTACAGACACACAGGACAGATGATCCTGCAGCCTGTGTTGATCCAAAGGACTAGGGAGGTCAGAATTATCTAAAAAGTTAAAAGGCTCTTATCTGTGACTGTACATCGGAATTCATGAAACTTAAGTGGCATGAATGCAAAATGATTCAATTGTTCCAGCACTCTCATCAGGCAAGGACACTCTGCTGATGACTCGAGTCAAAATGTATATATTTGTTCTAGCTGCACTTCTATCAGCTGTGGGTGCAGAACCTTTAGATGTGCAAGGAACAAAGTAAGACTGTATAATACACTTCATAAACACCCACAATAGCAAATGCTTCCAGTATCCCTCCAATATTAGCTGATAAGGTTGTTATGACAACATTACAAGATAAGATAGCTCGCCTGCTTCCCTATGGCTTTACTTCTGACTACATTTATTAAATCACGTCAGACCACAGCCAGAGTTGTCACCCCAAGTCCTTTGTGATGGATAGTTCAAGATATTTAGAATATTCCAACTGAAATCAGTAACTTCATTATTAAAATGTGTGAGACAACATCTGTTCAGTAGTCCTCTACAGCAGCGGTCCCCAACCCCCGGGCCTCGGACTGGTACCGGTCCGTGAGTCGTTTGGTACCGGGCTGCGAGAGTTGAGGCTCAGGTGTGAAATGTATGGTTTTCAGGGTTTTTATCGGTTTTCAGCGTTATTTTGTTATCGTTTTTATCATTTACTCGGTTTTCCTGGGTCTTTTCACGTGTGTTATGAATAAATCTTCTTTTTTTCGGTACCGGTACTAGTTTTATTTTGTTGTATTTATCCGCGACACCTTAAAGGCCGGTCCATGAAAATATTGTCGGGCATAAACCGGTCCGTGGCGCAAAAAAGGTTGGGGACCGCTGCTCTAACAGTGCATCCTATTAAGTTGGACATTGTTCTGCAGCCTCGGTATAGCAACCTCAGATCACCCATTTTATCTGTGCATGCATGCTTCAGTTCAGTCCAACATATTTTACCATCTCAGTGAAAATACAACAACACAAGGTGGAAGATATACACCACTGAAATAAAATCCTTAAAACACAGACTGGATTCTGTCTCAAACTTCATATCTATTTAGATTTACAGACACTATCTCTACTTTTAAGATCAGGCTTAAAACTTTCCTTTTTGCTAAAGCATATAGTTAGGGCTGGACCAGGTGACCCTGAATCCTCCCTTAGTTATGCTGCAATAGGCATAGGCTGCTGGGGATTCCCATGATGCATTGAGTTTTTCCTTTTCAGTCACCTTTCTCACTCACTATGTGTTAATAGACCTCTCTGCATTGAATCACTTGTTATTAATCTCTGTCTCTCTTCCACAGCATGTCTTTATCCTGTCTTCCTTCTCTCACCCCAACCAGTCGCATCAGTTGGGTGCTCCTCCCTGAGCCTGGTTCTGCTGGAGGTTTCTTCCTGTTAAAAGGGAGTTTTTCCTTCCCACTGTTGCCAAAGAGCTTGCTCATAGGGGGTCATATGATTGTTGGGTTTTTCTCTGTATCTTTTATTGTAGGGTCTACCTTACAATATAAAGCACCATGAGGCGACTGTTGTTGTGATTTGGTGCTATATAAATAAAACTGAATTGAATTTACCTTTAAGCTTGACTCGTAGTCTGTGTTGACTTTAAACATGAATCCCAGTCTCAGATGAATCTCTTTAGCTCTTGAGAAACTGGGATCGATGTAAAGCACCTCCTGGAATGCCTTGATTGCCCTGGAAAAAGACCACGAAAATAGGAGGATTAATAAGAACAGAAATGAATACAAACAGTTAACCTAATAAAATATGCCAATATAGCCCATGTGGAGACTTTACTACACTACCAATCAATAATAATAATAATAATAATAATGATGATATGGTAATAGGGGCAGCACGGTGCCACGGTGGTTAGCACTGTTGCCACACAGCAAGAAGGTCCTGAGTTCAATTCCAACATCAGGCCGGGGTCTTTCTGTGTGGAGTTTGCATGTTCTCCCCGTGTTTGCGTGGGTTCCCTCCGGGTACTCCGGCTTCCTCCCACCGTCCAAAGACATGCAGCTTAGGTTAATTGGATAATCCAAATTGTCACTAGGTGTGAGTGTTCGAATGAATGTGAGTGCGAATGGTTGTCTGTCCCTGTGTGTTGGCCCTGCGACAGACTGGCGACCAGGGTGTACCCCGCCTCTCGCCCTATGACAGCTGGGATAGGCTCCAGCGCCCCCCGCGACCCTGAAAAGGAGAAGCGGAAGCGAATGGAATGGATATGGTAATAATATGGAGTATAAAAATCTCCAAGGTAACCAGATAAGTGTAAATACTACTTTGAAAAGAAAAAAGAAAAAAAAACTTGGAAAATGAGTGAAATCCCATTTGTAAAACCATCTCGGAAATTAGGTTGAGATAAGGGATGAGGACCTAATATTAGCCATTTAAGGCAGCAAGATGCAACTGTGCAACTTAACCCATACATAACATAACAGCTGCTAAGCTGTAAACTATTCTAGTGTTGCGAAACATTATCCAGGTTGAGGTAGCCCAGATAAGGCTTGATGCTACTTTTACAACAGAAAAAAAATCGTAATCATTTCACTGTACAAACAGCTGCAGGCAATTTGTTTACTTCAATTAAATAAAATGGCTTCAGCAGTGTATCAATATATTGTACTATAGCCTTTATGGTCAGTGGACAGTGTCTTCCCTAGTATCTTCCCATTATTCTTCAAGGTGCTGCAGACACTACTGTATATTGGTATCTACCAGCCCAAATCTATGATACACATGGTTCCATGTGAGCTTCACGCATGTGTCTTTTCCCAAAAGTAAATTTTTTTTCCTCTTTGCTTGCTTGCAAAGTTCACAACAGGGTCAACTACGTGGAGGCCCTCATCACTACAGTAAAGATGGAGTTATGTGCACTTTGTTAGCTTACTATATTCATAAGATGATTTTTCATGGCAAGTGGTCTGGTGGGAGCCAGAGGCGTCTCACTTAAGCTGTTACATGTTTGCATACATATAGAAGCATAACTTGTAGGTAAAGGAATCATTTCAGGGCTACAACATTTCATTGAGTAATTCCAAGAACTCGATTATTAAAAAAAAATTCTCAACACGAACTTTGCTTCGATGCTTCGGTTAACGCATGGCTCTATATTGCGCCGATGTGTTAAATGATGTAAACATGAGGGTTTCACGCGCATGTGCGACTAAAAATGGACCTTCAGTATAAATGTGTTTAGGAGCAGCGTGTGACTAAAAGGTCTGACAACATTAAGCCCAAACAGGCCCCAGTTTTAAACAAAAACACTGATAACATAACAGCAGTAGTGATGATGCTGGCACAGTTTAACGTGGACCCAGAGTATGTTTACACACCATAAAGAGCAAAGAGGCGGAGCCATTACCGAGCTGGTGAGCTCGGGTAGAGTGAAAGAAAAACATGTTTCTAGTGTCGTAAACAGCATTGCTATTCCTGTGATCACCATTAATGCCTTTAGTGGAAAAAGGCAAGCGGGAGTCCTTCATCGAAACACCCGATCAAAAACTCTGATGCAAAGAAAAGCAAAACTTTGTAGCTGCTCCATCCACCGCTGTTTGTTTTTACACAAATAAAAATCTGCAGTAAATCTGAAGAAATTGTATAAAATTGTGCAGATGAACAGTTAACATAGTCTGACACCATTTTTAAATTGTACATTGTGGCTTCAAAGTCAGGGACCAGGGTCTGAGACCACTTGTAGTCAACTTGCCCGTCTTCAAATCAACACTGGTGTGTCAATATGGCGGTAGAATGGGGATAAAACAGCAATAAGACTGAGTCGGTCGGCTACCACTGTTTTTTGGGGGTGGTTTTTCTCTGAATCAGTTCAGGAACAAGTTGGCACTTATGACATGTGGTTTAACACATTTGTTAAGCACTCTACATGCAATCTGTTTGTGATAATACTGCAATCTCAAATCTGTTCCCGCCTACATCCGACCTGCAGAGCTGTACCCTGGGCCAGGGACAGACTTGCCAGCATTGGACCGTGCAGAATCAACTCCCTCAGGCTGGGCCAGATCTAAACGGGGCAAACAAGTAAAGACGCAGCAAACTACAAGCATTTCACCAAGAGCAAAAGTCAGGGAGCAGGTACCAAGGCTGAAGAGGAATCGGTAAATATGATACAAGTGTGAACACTTCTGTTTGAAATTGTCGGTAACTGTGTGAAGGCTTGAGGACTGAGATTCGAGTGGAGGCAGGATTTGACCTTAGAGTTGCTTTATTGCAAACTGTTCCTCCATATAAGCATGAAATCCATGTGTAACACCTGACATATACGATGTTTAGAAGAACAAAACATTATTTATTGTCAGTTTCAAGCTGTCCGCATGTTAATGAAGATGCTCTTACTGTGCCGGGTGTACAAATATGATTGATCAGGGGTATTCTACAGTGTGCGAAACCTAACTGATGCTATGCACCGGGGCTGCAGTCTCACATCCTACAGTTAGAAAGCCCTGCTGTGAGAGGATCTCTGATAAAATGTCATGCAAAGTTTATTGGCTTTGCAAATGATGATGCAACTGTTGTGACGGGCCAAGAAGAGCAGCTGAGTGAAAAAAACTCAACCCTAACCCAACCATCATTCACTGCACACTTAGAACTTCCAGTCCATGGTGATGGTGTGAAACTTGCTACAGATGCAGAGAAATTATACATATTTATTAACTCTCAAGGTAACTGCAGACTTACAAAATAAAATAAATAAATCCTCCATCAAAGTAGAGTGCTTTCTTAGGAATCTACTGCAGTGTAACATTAACTCTTTCTTTCTTTAACAACACCTTGCCATTACTTCATAATAATTCTTACAGATTATACTTTTGTATTGTTGCGTCTGACTTCGAGTGTCTGAAGAGGAAAGCACACGACTTGGAATATTCTGCATATTAATTTAACTAACACTGACCCTTTTGTAACATTCAGACACACTGGAACCTGCTCTGCTCACTATAATTTAAAATAAATAAAATAAAGACAGAAATTAAGCTGAATCCTTGTATGTGTCTTGCATTAGAATTCTCCTCCTTCCATTAAGTTGAGTTTACTTCTACTGTTTCAGTAAAATACCGGCATCATTGCGGAGCAGGAACATGTGGGACTCGGCTATAAACACTGAGGAAAGAGCGACAGAAGAGAGCTACAGCTTTAAGCCATCCAGCCGTGCCAATTACACACTTGTTCTGGTAACATCTTTCCCTCTCATTCCAAATAAACAGTCCAAGAGGCAACTACACACATTGGCACAAAATAAGACATGCTTTTCAGTGCCCGAACAGTAACTCAGGTTTGTGCTATTCCATATGTGATTGACCAAACCACTGATTAAAATTTGTTGGCAACTTGTCTGCATTTATAGATTAGACGGCAATTAACAGCAAACCTTCATCAACCTACTGAAGAGGGACTGGAGTCTGCCCGCCTTGGACTTCCCACCCAGAGGCTGAGCAAAGTTGGGTGCCCAGAGCAGAGGGCACTCAGCCTCTGGCCTCCCAGAGGGTAACTGCATTGACTTTCAACTGTTCCCAGACAGAAAAAACAAACAAACAAACAAACAAACAAACAAACAAACAAACAAACAAACAAACACACACACCCAAAAGCCAAGCTTATTTACCAGTGGTTTTTCCTGGTTGCACAGTTTGCCATCCTACTTTTTTTACTCTAGTCTGAAACAGGTTTCAGTTCACATAAACTTGACGTGACAATGGTATAATGTTCCATTAAAGCTAACAAGAGGACTTCATATCTTGGTCCCTAGTTGCCAGCAAAATGCTGAACTAATTTCTCTGTTCAGCCCAGAAAAAGGCAAACAGACTTTCCGCTGTACCGTTTTGTTTTTATCTGTAAAATAAAAGCAAAGTGCACATGCAAACCCTCCCTCCTTTTTTTAAACAAATCCATCCTTGTAATGTCAAATACAGCACAGCCAGCAGAAAATGGAGAGCGATTATTTAAGGATGACGGTATGCTCAGCAGTTTGAAAATTCAAGTCCCCAAATTTCTCTTCAACACTTGTCATTTTGCTGCAAGCTAAAAATCAGTAACAGTATCTGCAGAGTGGATCTTGTCTATATCGGCGGGTCTGGCTTCACAAGTGTAGTGTATGTCAGAGCAATCGTAAATTTGCTAGCATGACAGCAGCCTTCCAACATTTCAGCACCGATCTCTCAGCAATATTGAAATAAACTAACCTAAAGAGACGAGAGCACATTAAAACACAGACAAATACTAGTTTCCAGTTGAAGCCACTCACTGTGTAGCTATGACAACAATAGCAACTGCATATCAGCACGAAGCCCTTCTCCTGTATGGCAGGGCACTCAGCTCACTGCTGACTGTGTGCAACACCCAGATACACGCACACACAAACGGCAGCCTGACTGAACTCATTGCCCTCCTTCCCTCCTCCCTGTTTATCTGGGCCCTCCCTCTCTCCCTCCCCTCTGTGTTCACCCTCCCCTCCCTAAATGGCACAATCCAAAGTGAAGCTGCTCTACCAAATAGGTTGTGACACACAGCATAAGGCAGACTCGAGCCAAAGGATGAACAGAGGGCGACCCAGGCCTTTAGAAAAGACCATTCAACATCAAAAAGGTGCACATCTGAAATATGGCTACTGGTTGGTGACCATTTGAAATTGAATGTCCAACATTATTTCAACATCAAAATTAGCATGGCATTTATGACCTAATATCTTATCCTTCCATTATGGCTTTCTTTTTATTTATTTATTTTTATTTTTAATAAACACTAAGAATCAGTGATTCATAGGCTAGCATCCCTCTCTGGATATGCAAAACTACAGCGTTGTGAAGTAACATTCACCGTTTGACAGCTCAGCATTCCTTTGGGCCTCCGGCTCAAGTTGACGTAATCTGACCTTGAGGTCCCAACATGACATGCTCCCCTCGCCCATTAACATCCCCCAACACTCACAGCCGTTTTACACAAACAGATTCAAAAACCTGTCAAAACCATGGTTTCATCTTAGTGTGAATGAAACATGACTGTACAGCTCTACAACCACTGTTTGCACTGAGAGACTCAGAAAGCACTTAGGAAAGGAATTACATATGGCGAGCAAGAGGGCAAAGGATGAATATGCAGGCTCTGCAGACAACAATTTCTCTGCAATTCAGCAAACTCAGACATAGTTTATCACTTGAAACATGCAAGCAGTCTTAGATTAACCATTTAGAACTTCACGTAAAAATCTTTCTCCTCTTTATTGTACACAGACTTTTTCTGTGCAGGTCTCTCGGCTACACTAATAGCCCTTTCCAATAGTACCTTACAAGCTCGGCCCGATCCCCCTTTTGGTCGTTTTTCCATTAAAATTGAGTACCACCTAATGCAGGTGAAGCCCTTTCCCTAGTTGCCTGGTGTTAAAAATTAGAATTTTGAATTTTGTGAAAGAGATGTGCTCATGTGACTCATCGTCAGTCTGTTGACGTCACATTTTCAGATCGTTTGGAATCCCAGTACTAAAAAAAATGGAGTACTGGGTACCAGCATACTAGCACCTAATGGAATACCCTCGAGTCGAGCCGAGCTGACCCAAGTTTGTATTAGTAGGAAAATACTGTAACAGCCACCCAATCATATTTTTCTATTCCTTTGCATTTTTTCACACATCCAAAGACAACTACTGATTTGCTGTTGAGCCATTCCCTCAGTTTTGAGAGTTAGGGACTACTAAGCAGCCCACTTATGTTTCCCAACAGGAAGGCTTGTCATGCTGCTGAGTCTCACTCCCCACCAGTAGACTCCAACTATACTGGTGTGGACTGCAGTTATTGACAATAGTATTTTTTGTGCTCTGGAGATACACTAAGTAAGAGGGCTAATCCAACCTGAACCTGAAACTGATGGAGCACAGACGAGTAGTCATTTCTGATCCTAAAGCCTGACAGGTGCATATGCAGCCGGTGCACTGCAATGTATAACGTAATTTTAAATTTGATAGGAAATATCTGCTTTTGTCTAATGACCAACCAATGTATTATCATTGGTTGGTCATTAGACAAAAATGCTGGACATTACTTAAAAGTATTTGATCTTAAATCAAAGTAAAAGTTCTACAATGGGGATTCAGTGAAATAGACCCAGGAACAAGGTGGTCCCTTACAGGGCAAAAAGCACTAATGTAGTAAAAGACTTACTAAAGAAGGTTTTCAAGCTTTAAAAGCTTGGCTTAGGCTAAGGGAAAAAAATAAGATGTTCTGCTGGTGTAGCTTATGAAAGCAATAAAATCAACAGGCCCAAAGGTAACAGGCACAGACACAGCAGCAGGTCAGCCTCTACAGCCTGGTATATAAGAAAGCTACACCCCTGGTTTCCATAAGTCTGGTTACAAGATTTGTTTGATGGGACTTCAGTCGGTGCAGCAAAATGACTACACTCACATCACAGACTTATCTACTACATTCTAATGCAATAAGTGTCAGCGCTCATCACGTCTTTGCACATCAACACCAGCACAGGCGGCAGCAGAACAAAACAATCTGAATACAGTCTTAGTCTCCAAGATTTTATACAATCACGATACACAAGTGGAAAGTCTGTTGTGCTAGGGCTGTGTGATATGACCAAAATCTCATATCCCGATATTAAGACATCTATCGTCCGATAATGATATAAATCACAAAAATGTAACATTTTCTGTAAATTCTGTGAATCTCGGGCAGCTTGACTTGCGTGAAGTGTTTCCAGCTGAGCGTCATGTAGCTGGAGTCGAGTGTTTTAACCGATGCATGAAACCATACATTTTTAGACATACCGGTAAGTTGTAACGGCCGCCGTTTTCTTTGTGAGTATTTATCAGAATCAGAATCAGAATCGTGTTTATTGGCCAAGTATATGTGCAGACACATACAGGGAATTTGGTTCCGGTAGATGGTGGCTCTCAAGCACAGCAATGTAAATCACACACACACACACACACACACACACACACACACACACACACACACACACACACACACACACACACACACGTGTCTATATATACACATTACACATACATACACAAAGCTGTGTAAACCAACTATAAATAACGAATCTAAACTTATATACATAAAATACAGAAATGAATGAGGTGGAATGAATACTACAAAATGTACATAAGGTGCAGTGCAGTCTGGCAGTGGGAGCAGTGTGACAGGTCAACTGTTAAGAAGGGAGATGGCGAGGGGAAAGAAACTGTTCCTGTGTCGGGTGGTCCTGGTCTGCAGGCTTCTGTACCGTCTGCCAGAGGGCAGCAGATCAAAAAGTCTGTGTGCAGGGTGTGAGGGGTCTGTGATGATTTTCCCTGCCCGTTTCCTGGTTCTTGAGAGGTACAGATCCTGGATGGAGGGCAGGGGGGTGCCGATGATCCTTTCTGCTGCCCGTACAGTCCGCTGCAGTCTGCTCCTGTCCTGTTTAGTGGCTGCTCCATACCAGACTGTGATGGAGGAGCACAGGACAGACTCAATGACCGCAGTGTAGAACTGGATCAGCAGCTCCTGTGGAAGACTGTACTTCCCCAGTTGTCTCAGGAAGTACATCCTCTGCTGGGTCTTTTTGAGGATGGAGTTGATGTTGGTCTCCCACTTCAGGTCCTGGGAGATGGTTGTACCCAGGAACTTGAAGGTCTTCACAGTTGACACAGGGCTGTCTGATATGGTGAGGGGGAGCAGAGTTGAGGGATGTCTCCTGAAGTCCACTGTCATCTCTACAGTCTTAAGAGTGTTCAGCTCCAGATTGTGCTGACTGCACACGGCTTATTACACGGCGTGCTACGGGGAAAAGCCTGTACTCACGTTTGAGTCTAAGGTTTATTTTTTAGCACCTGGCGGCTCTTTTTTGCTTCTCATCCGTAAACAATCTGCTCTTTCACGTGATTCAGTTTATTTTGAAAAGTCTCAACAGGATCTTGAGCTTTATTGTGAAAGGTTTATGTGGAACAAGCAGACACGCGGTGGTTTTACCGTCGTTGTTGCTAACGACAACGCATAAAAACAAACGCTTGTCTGTCTGTAGTGTAGTTATATTAAATATAAGACAAAGAGAGAACTTTAACAAATTAATATAGCCACTACAGTGACCATCAAAACCATGAAAAAATATTGCCGTAAACAGTTTATTTTGCGACACCACGAAACAAACGATAGCGTAAAATGAAACGATAGACGTTTTTATATCATCATCCGATATATATCGTTACATCGAACAGCCCTAGGTTAAAAGGATTTAAGAAAGCAAAAAAAAGAGTCAAGAATATTTTTACCAGCATGTGTAATTTTTAAAAAATTAAATGGCAGAGGTGGTGATAACTTACACCAATTCCACAACCTTGAGGGTCAGCCAGTGCCTCTTGGCTTACTGGGAATACTTAATGGAATACAAAGACATCATTCATAACACACAAAGTTTCTCTAGTGCAACAGATGTAAACATTTAATGACAAAAAGTGCCTGTTAACAGCATATAAATCACATAAACACAGAAAAGTGTACTTCCAATAGCCGGGAAAGCAATACTTCAACAAACACACACACACAACTAATGCCTGACAATAATATGTCAAGTGCCTATTGAGCACTGGGAATTCAAAAAAGGATTTCTCTTACTCTTATCTGCATATTAGCTTGAATCACAAAGGCAGCCTTCAGTCCAGAGGGGAACCTTGCCTTACAACTGTTCTGTCTTTCCCTGAAACAGTTCTGCTTTTATCAAGTTTCTTGGTCCTCACACAAAGTTGGGGTGACATAACGTGCGCTTATTTACCACAAGGTCAGACCGTTACACAGCAAAGGAAAAGGATTTTTTTAATCCCCACTTGGTTCATGGAGAAACAATTATAAAACTGGCAGAGATCACACATGCAATGAGAAACTTTTTTTTTTTCAAAAGTACTTACCACTGAAATGCATTATAATGGAAGTAAACCATGCCAAGGCCATATAAAAAGGCAGCATTCTGTGGAGAAAACCAAAGGTTGGAAAATTGTTGTTAAGAGCAAAACAGACGTTTTTCAGCTCATTGTTTACTGTACAGAATTTAGCACTAAAGTAAGAGCTCGCAAGGATAACCTTGATGGCACGAAAACATGTTTATACACATTCAATACTAGTTAAATGTATGACTTTTCAAGGCCTTTAATACCACTTTAAATGAATTCTTCCCTGAGGTGAAACAGAGAGCAAGATAGAAGAGAGAAAGTAGCACCACATTAAACAATAGCCAAAAAAAGAAAAAAGGTTTCCATTTTCAATTTTAGGGCCCTGAATCCTTCTTCTTATTTGTTTTTTAAATGTCAAAATGCTTTGCTTAGGCTGCTGCCCCCGCAACCCAGCCCTGGATAAAGCGGATGAAGATGGATGGATGACCATTGAAAGAATGGCAACTGAAGGCACTTCTGCCTTGGCTTCACTTCTCAGGTCCACTGTTTGTTTTGTACCATCTATAGCAACCCCATGTTGCTTCTAACTTTCTATCTCAGTGATCCTTTTATATGGAAATCTGGTTTAGGTTTTGTGTTTAACTCATGTCCAAAATCAGTCATGAGTCATTGTCTCCCTTCCCCCATATTAGTGCAGTAATCTATACATGGCACACAAACGATGCATTGTTACATAAATAAAACACCGTCTTTCTGTTACAGTATTTATTTTTTATTTTTGCTTTGTTAAAGGGAGGCAGTCTCATTGGGACTGGCACTGAGTCGGGGAAATCGAGACTACGAGCTTACATTATCACTTCACTGTGGTGAGCTGTAAACAGGGAGCTGTCAGGTCTGATCACAATCGAACTCTCAACACCTCTGTTTAACGGGCGTGCTGAAGCACATGAAGAGCACGGACTGGAAACTATCATAACATAGATGACTGGACAATTTGACTAAAGTTCAAATAATGCTTTAAGGGAAAAAAACTACTGATCTGGGGTTTAAGCTAACAAATTACACAATGGGGGACCATGATTATGGATGAGGTAATTGTGGACGGATAGACAGAAATAGAGCACTTTTTGTCTCCTTCCCCTGAAGTGCTTTTGTGATCCTCTTTCTCATCATATTAAGTTTGCTTTTCCCCTCACAATATTGTCTGTGATCCTCCTGAACAATACAAATAAGTTAATGTGCTAGTTCATGCCAGGCATGATACACTTGTAATTTAGCAGGACAAGCTACGCATTGTCCTGTTAAATTAAGAGAATGCGCAACACTTCACTTAACCTTATTGCTTTTAGTTTAGACAGAATACAGGTGCAAACTCTCAGCACAGCCGCTCCACTTTCCAAAAAACTTGGGATTACTAAAAAACTGCAAAGACAACAAATCATATGACCACACTGGAGAAAAACAAGCTTAAAACTGTCATGCTATGAACTTGCTTCAAAACAGTTAGCAACAAAATACTGAAAAAGTTGTGATGATAGGAGAAAACAAAATCATAACAAACGTAGTTCATTTGTAGCAGAGCAGTGTAAAAAAAATAAAAACAAACGAGCATCCCCAAAAGGGGATTCATTACACAGTGAAAGACTAATGTTCAACTGGGCATGTACCGATCCAGTAGCTGGACTGGATATCAGTCCAATCCGGACTTCAAAAACTGGCTCTGATACTAATCGATCTAAAGTCTATTCATTCAGTTCTACACTGCACATTAGCAACAGAGCAATGGCCGCTAATGGGACCACTAAGATAGCTTGTTTTGCAGGCATATCTTGATGCATGCTCAGTCATCCAGGTAAGTAAATCCCAAAAGGTTGATTCTGTTCATCTAGACTCCAGGAGGAGGCCTAAGGGTACATCTTTCGCCATCTTACACTGCTGTGATTGCAGCCATTCCCCAACTCTCTGAATGGTTCTCATGGCCATTAATCAGTGGTCTTTCATCAATGGTTTTCATATTAATGACCAAGGAACTGACCTCACAGCCCATTCAGTGGGCTGGTTTCAGTTATTGTGCAAATGTACTGTTTATAAGGCTGGGGAAACCTGCAGTCAGCTGAGACTGAAGAAGTCACTTGGCTGAGTGACGAAACGTTTCTCCCACTGAAAATGCTACGTCCAGATGAACAGAATCAACCTTTTGGGCTTTAAAGACATAGTTTTTCTTTAACCAAAAACTGTGATTAAGTGAGTTGATATGACTTAAGGCTCCAGCAAACATGCTTACACTATCTCTCTCTAGCTCGGTCGCTTTCAGTGCTGAGGTGAAACCAAACACCAGCATCTCTCTCTCTTACTTGTTGTGGTTATAGGAAGTTTGAAACTAGCTAAACGTAAAGTAATCCAGATGATTCCCTCCTAGCCACTGATTCTGCATTACTTTGCTCCGTTAATGAACGGTTTTGTGTAGACTTTGTCAAAAGAAACCGACATATGAACCAGAACACTAAATAACCACATTGTGGGCACTAATCTACAAGGAAAGAAGGCTGCTAGTGCTACCTGCAGCATCATGTGTCCAGTGTTAGGCACAGCACAATGAGAAAGACATTTCAGCAACATTTAAGACAGAATTTCTTTCCTGAATTATGTGACTAATGGTGGCAAAACACACATGCTAGATCTGGGACACTGTTTAACCTCGGTTAAATCAGTTATCTTGTTGATTAAATTGTAACTGTTTTCTAGACTCAACTGACTCCTTTAAAAAGCAGCTGAAGACATTTTTATACAAACGGGCTTTTAATTAATTTTAGCTTGTTTGTCTGATCTTATTATAAAGCACTTTGTGATTTTTATCTGTGAAATGTGCTATATAAATAAATTTTACTTACTTACTTATAGACTAGCTGACTAGCCTTATTTCTTTATTTTATTCCATTCAGTAGTAAATTAGTTACTGCTGTAAAGCCATGGTTATTCTTGATGCAAATTGGATGTCACTGGAACTGCAATTTAGGCAGGTTGTCATCCTGCTACAGTCTCTTCCTAAGTAATAAGCGACTACTAGAGCAGGGCGATATGGCCAAAAATATTTATCACGATATATATTTGAAAATTTGCGATAACGATATAACTGACGATATAATTGATGCGAGACAAAATACAACTCCACAACATTACTAGCGCAAAAAGACAACCTTCCATTTATTTTCACTTAAACAAGAAGCTGGTTTTTATGTACATTAAAGCTTTATAAAAATGTAACAGTGCAAATGCAAATTCCTTGCTGAAAGTTTAACCAAAAGGCATTTCCAGTAGAAATGGGCTGACATATCCTGAGCATAACCATGTATAATATCCACTGAAGTTAAAAAGAGGTGCTTTGCAACATTAAACTGCAGTGTGCAGTACGTATTTTTCGGACCATAAGGTGCACGGGATTATAAGGCACATTAAGCGAAACAAAGCAGTCAGATAAATCAAACTTTATTAAACTCATTCTTCTTGCTTCCTCCACTTCTGTACCATTGATTCATTAATGTTGAATTCTCTGGCAGCTGCTCTATTCCCATGTTGTTGCAGTATATTAATGACTAACCTCGTATTATGGATGGATTATCTCAGTTGTTCTCCTGACTGAAGTTTGGTCCGTTTACAGCATCCTGCCATGCGATTGCATTTGTCTCTAACCATGAGGAACCTTCACGTTAACTTTTATAAGTGGAAAAGTGTTAGTGTTCGTCCTCCAGCTTCACTGTTTATGTTATGCTAACATAGCTGTGTCGCTAGCGATCACGTAGCACATCATTATATACCAGCTAGCCCAACTTCAGTAACCCTACAAACGTCACTGCTGTTTAGTTTCCTGTCTTCATTTATGTTGGAAGTGATAGCAGAGCTGTACGTTTGAATTTTTTCAGAAATCTCTCAGTCAGAACATGCAATATCATGCTTAGGTAACTAGCAAAACTAGCGAGCTAACTTCAGTAGAAAGGAGCCTTTAACCTTCATGCCACAGCATTTCCAACGTGACTCTGGTCTCTGCACAGATATAAAAAAAACACAAACTAGCTGGCAACATTTGGCAAACTTCAGCTTTCAAAACGGTTACATAATACTGCTGACTAAATGACCTGTAATCAAGCCAGTTTATATGAAATCATGTTTGCTACCGTCTTTGCAAGACTGTTACATTTAGTTAACTGCGTGCTTCCATCCATCCACCCCATCTTCCTGGTATTGTATCCAATTCAGAGAATGCACTTCAAGTTTCAGCAGAATAACTAAACAGCAAAAAAAGAATATCCACACTATATTCACACTGACATGACTACCAATCTCCAAGCTCTATAAACTAATATCAGACTGTCAATCACAGTATCTACTCCAGCAGTGGCTCTGGACTAGGAGTGAATAATCTAAAGCAGGTTGCTGAGGCGCATTTTACAGGCAAACTGTCAACCAGTCAAGCATTGTTTGGTATGCGCACACTGTTTAAGGACAATGACATGCTGAACATTCTTGCATCTGAGCAGTTGTTAGCCTCTACCGCCCCTCAGTACCTGCAGCGCATTTAAGGCACCGTTTCTGATGCTGACCTGTACCTTTCTGCCAGCTCAAAAACAAAAGCAGTAGAAAAATCGGTAATAGGGGATGTTGTGTATCCCAGAAAAAAATCAGTCCTAGCAAATTAAAACATAAATAAATGAATACAGCTTTTTAATGGCTGTGTTACCTATAAGAGTCATGAACGCTTACCTTCCAGTAGTCCGACTGTGAATTGAAGTACCTCTGGTATGCAGATAATGCTAAATATAAGAACATAAAGCAGAGAGAGGGAAAGACTCAACAGGATGTAAACAATCTGTGACAATGTTAAAAGCTAAAGATATTTAGCTCTGTTACACTTCAACGCTTCCCAGCAGGAAAGCACAAATGACCTAATCTGAATATTTTATCATCAACATTTTTTCAAGCAGAGTAAAGAAACAAGAGTGAAGTCAAATTTTTACTGGGAAAAAAAAGATGTCTTAGTGGATCCTAAGAAGCAGATTTGACAGGAACAGGGAGCCATCTACACTCTGGTCTCTCACCTTTTGAATAGTCCTCCAGCAGAAGGTTGAAGTGTCCAAGCTGGCAGAAAATGTCAGGGTCCACTTTCCCCTCTGCTTTCAGGATGAGGGCATCATAGCAGCTAACAGCCTAAATAAAAAGGTGATAGCAATGAAGAGTTTAAAATGGTGCGACTGATAACAGTAAGGTAGATGTTCAGTTTGTCCTGTGCATATTACAGAGACGTTATGAGGCTATAAAGGACCGATATGACCAATGCTTAGGTCACCGGATGAGCTTTATTGGAGGTAACGTTCTGACACAGTTGACTCACATACTATCAAAGGGATATCCTTTTCAAACCTTCTAGACCTGCTTTGCATAGTACCAGCTCTGTGCCCAAATATGGACCTGGAAAGTCAGTATTTAAACAATGGATATACAAATTATGCGCTTTAGCCCGCGCTGCAGTCACTAAGGACAAATGATTGATGAGTATGACTGTGTGCGTACATGAGAGGGTAAAATAAAGGCGGAAAAACAATTGTATCATTTGGAACCGCTGAAATAAATTAAATGTAACTCAACTGACAAAAATAAATGGTAAGTGAACTGAACAGAGTGTACTGTGAATTTGGGCATACAGAATACAGTCTTGTTGAGCTGGTAACAGTCACAGAAAATAAATTGTAACTTGACTGGTGCTTATATAGCGCGTTTCTACTCTGCCTGATTACTCAAAGTGCTTTACAGAACTTGCTTTATACCAGCTACCACTCACCAATAGGGCTGCCACAAACGATTATTTTGATAGTCGACTAGTCACCAATTATTTTTGCGATTATTCAACTAATCAGGTCATGCATCCATTGGATGTACAGCGTACAGCTTATTGCACCAGCATGCATCTGCTCTCATATAACTATCATTAGCTTACAGCTTTAAGTGTTTAAGGTATATGCTAACTAAAAATAAAGACAAGATGATAGTTGATTAAATTTTAATGAAATTTGCAGATTGTTTCGTTGGAGTTTAATAAACTCAGCCGTCTGCTCCTTGCTATCTAAAATATAACAGGACACCGGAGTATATTCTCGAGCATCTCACACTTCTGATAATCAGTTGTCTGCTAGACGTTTATTCAGCTGTGTAAAAACTGTAACTTTAATCTCAGTCAAACTGATTTGCTCAGGAACAAATAAAACACTGAAAAAAGCCAAACAATAACATTTTTAAGTTATCTAAGTGACTTATATATGTTTAACCTGAGTAACGAAAGACGGCTGTGGGTTCGTAAACGATTTGTTGGGAGTTCCGCCGGCTCTAGTGAGCCTTGAATCCCGGCTACCTATCGAGCTGGTGGATAACAGACGTCTCCGAAAACGTTGGGAGCACTTTTGAAAATATGTGGTGTCTTGATAAACTGAAGTTTACACAGCTACATTCTCGCCTAAAAAATATGTTAAACGTTTATTTTGTGACCCAGAAAGAATAATAAGAGTAAAATTCAAACTAACTAGCTGCCGCCATTGTTGGGATAGGTTAGGCCACGAAGTATACACCCGACCCATCCTTCAAATCTGGGGAAATGAAGGGCGCATTTGTCGGCCGCATTTGTTGGAGTCTTCGAATTTGGTCAGTCTTCGTTGTGTCGTTGTAACATAATCAGCCTACAAATGCGGGCACAGGAGGATGCGGTTCCTGAATTTGGACACAGCTACGATACCGGACACAGCTTCTTCTTCTTCAAGGTTTAATAGCAGCTGGCATCCTTGTACATGCAGTGCTGCCATCTTCTGTTTCAGGCCATTGTTACACTCTTAAATCCTACTACTTATTCCTGCGTCTTTTGGGATCTTACAAAGTTTCAAATGACGCGTCAACTATTAAATTAGTTGTCGATGATTTTAATAGTCGATGTAATCGTGACTAGTCGACTAATCATGGCAGCCCTACTCAGCAAAGAACTAACTTTATCACTGTCAGGTTATTGTCATGTGATGTGACTCAGATCAATATTTGAAACACAGCAAAAATATCAGTAGTATTTATCTATTTACAGTTTAAGGCTTTGTCACAGATGCTCCTTTTAGAACCTGTTCTAAAACACTGGCACTATCATATTGATGGAGCTGAAGCTGAAAGCATTGATCTCAGTGGCTACTGGAGAAGTCACTGCAAGAAATATAGGCAGAGCAAACTACAGGTATCTTACCACCTTAGTTTTCTTACAATAGTAGATGACCCAATGTCTGCAAGCAGAGCTACCCAATAACTAGCTCTTAAAACGCTCAAATTGAGTCTAGAGGTCTAATGGGAACCAAGGCAGAACTGGCTACACACCAGCACTATGTTGGTGGAAAAGAGGTAGTAGTGGATAATGTTAGTGCAAGAACTGGAAATCAGCCTGGTAGCAACAGCCAACACAGAATGGTTCCTTATTTTTGGTTTTGGTTCTTGTTTTGCAGAACTCGTGAGCAGCACTCCATCCTTCTGAATCCCATGCATGTCGGTCTAGCATAGACACTGTTTTTCCTGACAGGTGTACTTTGCAAAACAATGATATCCATCTCACTGTACGGCTATGTTGCGTGCACAATGTTGCTGCACTGTTTTTAGACAGATATAATTAACTAGCTGCACTGATTCTGAAACCTGCATAGTGTTTATCTGTGATCAGTTCTACTGCTCTGCAAAAAAGGCAACCTTCCATATATGTATGCTGCTTGTTTACAGCAGAGGTATATTTTTCAGAGATTCTGGCAAAGTACTTTTTCAGATAATTGACTCAGTAACTCTTCGTTATTACAAGACCTTATGAAAAAAAATTGAAAACATTATTCTTGTGCACCATGCACCTTATCTAGCGGTCTAGAAGAAAAACATTCCCGCATGATTCGTCACTGCACATACAACTACGCTAACATAAAAAGGGCTGTGATGTATCATTAACTGGTTAAAAATCCATGCACATTGAAACTATTGTTGTTCTGCTCACGAAATCTGCTTTTGGTGCAGCAGTGAAGTCTGTAGAGACGGTGTCAATCAGCAAGGACCACTTTTGAAACCATTTAAGCAAATTATATACTCTACGACGACAAATCTACTTGTTTTTAATATTCACCATTCAATGAACAGAGCATCGTGCAAAGAATTACTCACACCACATTTTAAAATGGTAGGATGCGGAAAGAATATAAGAAGAATTAGGTGAAGCGCACTCATTTTGGAAGACACAACTGTATTTAATGGGATACAATCTAAAACACCATCGCCAAGAAAGACTCAACAACCAGACGTTGTAAGTTTAACGTTATGATGTTGAACGGTCAGGTTGTCCAGCTATCCAGCAGAGTATGAAGGACAGCAACACCACAAATGTGCAAAGAATGAGTGTAATGGCTCGGCCCTAATCTGAAAGTAGACCCTGACAAAACAACGTCCCAAGAAACCGCTTCAACAAGAAACCCAGAAGCCACATGTTGAAGACACATCCAGCACAGGCAGCTCACCTGTAGTAACATTGACTGAATGAGCAGGGTTGATGTGTTTGCAACACACACCGTGCAATCAACTGTAAACCCTTCTTTGCACTTTAATCGTGCACCTTTGTTCTAAAACACTGAACGCCACCGTCGTTGTATCTTTTAAGCGAATGGTGGTTAGCCTAGCCACCGCTGCTAGTTAGCCAGTCAGCTAGCAAACCTTTGCTAGGTATTTTCTCCCTATCCCCGCCATCTTGCGCCAAGTTGAGCAGCCATTATTTTTGCAAGCTTAAATTAATACCTAACATTGTGTTTTTCATTCTTAGTGTTCTCCGGGTTATGCCGTAATAGCTAAAAGTGAGAGCAGGAAGAGGGTAGGGGGCGGGTAACCACTGGACAGTTAGCTGCTACATGCTAACAGAGTGAGCTGACGCACAAACCAAACTCTACCTGCCGTTACTGAGGAGGGGATGGACGACATAGTGCGACACTGATATTTCTGTTAACGCCTCTCGGTAAAAGTCAAAAAAGTCGGCGTTTACCGTATTATTAGGCTCGCTGTAATGCTTTTAGATACGAAACACCAAGTTGGCTTGGTAGCAAAGTATTAAATTTGTTAGTCCTACAGTTTACAACGTGTGCATGACTATCTAGCAATACTTAACTAGTAATAACCACTGTAATACGTTTTTTCACCGATACACGTGCCTTCCACTTATTGTGAGTTTTGTTAAAAGCAATATTTTTGCTACGCCAAGTATGTTTTCAACACTCCATAAAACGCTATGTACATGGTACCTACTCTCAACTACCGATGACACCACCGATTTGAGCAGGGTGGAGATTCCCATCTCCCTGCAATCGTACTGTAGCCCTGTCGGCTAGTTTGGGCATGTTTAATACTAAACATAGTAATAAACATAGCAGAAATACACTCGAGTTGGCTCGCTGTGTACCTGGCACTGTACGTGTTGTCTTGCGAATGCAATAATGTAAAACTGAGGGCTGGTTTGTACATTCAACCCGCAGGTTCAGCTTCAAAGTTGGGGAAATTATGGTTTGTGTATGTCGCTGCTAGCCTTATACCAAGAGTGGCGTTGGGAGGTCTGTACCACGTATTTCACATGGGATATGCACTCGTCTGTGGAGATAACGGAGAGCGGCAACTGTGATCCTATTCTGTGGCATACCTTTAACAGCAAGGCCTTCGTTCTGGCGCCATCTTCTTGAAGCCTATGAAATCCAAACAGTGAACTGCAAGTAGAGGACAGACAACACAGGCGGTTCCGTATTACTTGGAGGGGAGGGGGGGCAATTGTTGTTTCCAACTGCGCGAAGAAAATTTATTAATTGCAAAAAAACTAAGCGAATTAAACTATTCACACAATAGAGCGTCTAACCTGTCAATTCCGACCAAGCTCTCTTTCTCTTGCGCTGTTAGCTTCGGAAAGTCCTCTTCGATTTCAGTCGCTTTTCCCGACGCCATTTTCTCCTCGTCATTACCAGCAACGCCGAGACTCCGGGCAGCAGCAGAGGCAGCGGCGGTGAGCGACACTCCGCACGATTTCATGGAAAAGAACTGGGAAAATCAACGGCACCGAGCAACTCCGCCAAAATGCAGTCACAACGAAAGTGTTGCACACCTATCCAGGATTAAAACGGGGCGTAGTGTAATTCTTGCCAAATCCTCAAGGAAATGATCCCTTCAAGTTATCTTCCACACTCCTCATTGTACATCAAACTCAACGTGTATTCCAGTGCCAATTTATGCATGAAGTTGATGTAATGTTGGGTTGTAGGACTGAGTGTTATTTTATAATATCGCAAACTTCCCCAACCATCGGCTCAAAGTTGTTGTAATTGTGTCACACAGGCAAACGCATGCCGCCACCTTCGACACGCCCTCTGCTCATTCTGCCCAATCAGCACGCGGCATCCGCGGTCACGTGGTGGTCTCCTGTTGACGTGTTGCGAACACGCGAACGAACACGCGCACGCACACATCAAATCTGTTTCCAAGTCCCGCCTCACGTCCTGCGATTGGTTGTTCAGGCTATATTATGATTACGTAACTGTTTTTGTAGGTAACGTATTGGTTAAAATAACTGTCATATGTGCCAAGGGAATTTGTTGCAACGTCGCACATGTACTTTTTGACTGATAGATAGATAGATAGATAGATAGATAGATAGATATTAGCTCAAGAAACTGGGAACTCATTTTCCTCCAAATAACACAAATAAACATGAATTTAAAAAAATGAACGACTGAAGAAACTGTGAAATGAACCATAGAAAGTAAACTAAAGTGAAACAGTCCAGAAAACTATAACTATTCCCTTTTTGAAGTTTTGTGCCGTGTTATTTTATCTATTTTTTAAGCTTCAGGAGGACGTCAGTTAGCGAATGAACACAATGCCTTGGTGTTCCAAAAAAAGATATAAACAAATCCCCATAAAAAATAAAAAGCTATATAAAACTTAGTAATAACATTTTAATATATTTACTATCGATTCTTTCTTTTGTTTGTCTGTTTTGTCTTTTTCTACCACTAGGCACACCGGGTTATTACGAAACTCATTCATGGATTTGGTGCATAAGCCACGGCAGAATTTCTTCTGCTAACTTAATAGTGCAAAAATAACCTAAATAAATGAAACCTGTTATTGTCAGGAATTAGTCAGGAATTGTTTTCCTAATATCAGTTAGGAAAATAGGGGGCTAACCATCTCCACTTGGAATGCACTCATTTAGAGTTATTCTTAAAAAACAAAATAGTCACAACCAACACACCTTTAGCTGCCCATACCTGTGTCCTAACAACCTTCAGTGCACTGAGTGTATTGGAGGTCACGCGAAACCTGGATGGAGTTGCGAGACTGGCAAAATCTCCAAATGTTTCATAAGAAACAAAAACATGTATTATTATTATTATTATTATTATTATTATTATTATTATTATTACTACTACTACTACACAACGTATAACATTGCAGCATATGTAGGCCTGCCCATGTCTCAGTTTCTTTTTCACCGTCAAATTTATGCAAATGACGCCGGACGTGAAAGCAGCTGAGGACAGACCAGTGCACTCCAAAATGGCGAATAGCAAGGGTAAGGAGGCCTGTAAAGTTATTGCATGTTATTCGGATCCAGGACGGGCTCGACACCGTGGTGCATTTAGTAACGTTCGCGTTGCTGCTAAGAAGCCTTGAAGACGTTTTCCCGTTTACTCTGTAGCGTTGACTGTGTCCTGGGCCGCACCATTTACAGCTAACATTAACTTTTCACCTGTTAGCTTTAGTTATGTAGTCATGCTAAGTTATTGTTAGGCCCATGAATTTTAGTAAGTTGTATTGGAGCCCGTAATGAAACTATTGGTATCTGCCTCTGTCATGATAAATCTTAAGTAAAAAAGCAGGAAACTACTAAAATTGATCGTTGAGTTATGGATAATAGCGTCCAGAATCGTGTGTTGATTTTGTAGCATATAACTGTGCTTGTAAGGCTTCTCGCCGCTGCATTCATTGTTATTTCATGCTAGCTGTCTTTTATTTTTCCTTGTATGTACACAAGTGGAAGATGAGATTTACGACAAGGTCGTGGATCTGACAGAATACGCTAAACGTCAGCGATGGTGGAACCGCCTTTTCGGAAAGAATTCCGGCCCCATAGCTGAAAAATACTCTGTGGCCACACAGATTGCAATAGGTGGAGTGAGTGGATGGTAAATATTCTCATTAAAATTATGCTGCCTTTAGCGTAGTAAATATGAATGGCTGAGAAACACCCCAACGCAAAATGAGAAAATCTCAAGATTTAGATGGTTATAAATTGCTCCGTGTCTCATGTTGTTTACAGTATATCTTCTGTTGGCTGATTGGACACGGATGTCTTTATTTCTGTACTGCGCAAAAATCTCTAGCCACCCCACATTCCCCTTTCCTAGGAAAATATGAAATGTGTGCAGACAGTATTTGAAACATGCAAACATATATATATATATATGCCATACAGTATATAAGAAAAACAGAGTTTATACAATACTCATGACCTTTTAAGTGATCATGGTCATGAGTATTCTTCAACAGCCCGAAGTCTCCTCAGAAAGCTTTCGTCTAATCCCTTTAAGCACTCTTCAAAGATAGTTCTTCAAAGTTCTCCTTTGAATGCTGTTTGTTCCATTCTTTGTCATGATGATCTCACACTGCTTCAGTAATGTTGAGGTCCAGGCTTTGCACAATCGATGGCTGACAGCGTTCCACTGTGTTTTTTGTTGTTGTTGTTGTTGTTGTTTGGGGGGGTTATCCAGGTATGGCTTTAGCAGCATGTATGGCAGCAGTTTCATTCTTTAGTTTCAGTTTCCAAATCAGACACTTTAGAGATGACATTGGGTGGTGGATCAAAGATCATTTTCTGTGTTCATGAATTTATTACTTTTGACAAGTTATTTACAACCCAGTTCTTGTGTCATTTGGCATACCTCAGAACTTGGAAAGGAACGTCCAAAGAAAAACATTAAAAGAGCATCAAAAGGGCTGGAGAGCTACTGCTCAAGGCCGCTTTAAAGAATGACCAGGAGGCCTGGCTCTTTGGAAGCAAAATATAAGGAAATGAGGAGTAGCTCAAAATGTTTTGTACAGTATTGTATTACATATAGTGCATGCTCATCGTGCTGTTCACATGTTACTGTAGCAGAGAGACAAAATTGTATTTTGCCATCACTTAAGAAAACAAATTTCACACTCCCAACTTTATAACTCTGCAGTTAAGGTATCTTGCAAACAGTGTCTTAGTTACACTTTATCAGTGGAACCTTTCACATCATGCAAACCTTATGACAGTGAATGGCCACCTTACAATGGTCATTGTTAGGCTAACTTGTGTCATTATTATTGTTAGATCAGCTACTATGCTCTCTTTTCAATTTGCCTTAGGTGTGCAGGTTACCTCTTCCAGAAGGTTGGAAAAGTTGCTGCTACCGCAGTGGGGGGAGGTCTTCTGCTTTTACAGGTATTATTGCATCGCCCTGCATAAATATGTGCAGGTTAAGCTTTTCAACACATTGACATTGTTTTCATGAATCTGTCTTTCTTCAGGTAGCTAACAACAGTGGCTATATCCAAGTGGACTGGAAGCGAGTAGAGAAGGATGTCAACAAAGCTAAGAAGCAGTTAAAGAAGGGAACAGATCAGGCAGTCCCTGAGCTCAACACATTTGTTGAGAAGGTAATTTTGTTGTGAGTTGTCTGGTTGACTGTGAGATCATTTTCACCCTCCCATTACAACGAAAAAGTGACTGTGTCATATGAAATATGGTTTGTGTCTTTCAGTCCAGAGAGTTTGTGAAGAAAAACATTGTCGTCACAAGTGGCTTCATCGGAGGATTCCTGCTCGGCCTGGCATCTTAGGACCTACCGAATGAGAAGAGTTATTGGGGGTTTTTTGTGTTATGTTTCTGATGTTATAAAAAGCTATAGGGGATAATTATAAGTCTTTGCTGAAAAGTTCTCAAGTGTTTTAACAGCAAGTGACCAACAGATACCAGTTTAGCTTGGAGCTCTGTGTTTTTACTTAAGCTGCATTGCAAACCCCTCTGTTTATAACACCATACTTGCAAGTATTGTTGATATAGACATGGGACTTATTTAAAGCCCAGAATGGCCATCTTGAAACACTCCAGTTTTAACGCCAAATAATAATACATATCATGTAAATTAAATCAAAAAAGGAAACCCAGCAGAATGCTTCTGTTATTATGTATTTATTAAAAAAACGGGACAGTGTTCCAGAAGGAAAGATTTCCCATTGTGGTTGTGCACAGTTGGGGCAAATAGATTTCAGTTCACCTACACCTGGCAGGGGATGCATGTCTTTAGGGTATTCCATCAGTGCCACTGTTAATTTTTATATTTTGGTTTAACACATTATAATCAATCATCTTCAAAGTAAAAACTGGGTTACACCAGTCTTTGCGATCTCTGTTTTTTATGGTCTATTATGTTTAGCATCGCTTTGGGTACTGAAGGCTGTGGTCTGACTATTATGTAAGTAAATAAAAATAAAGAAATATGTTTAATTGTGTCTAATTCAATTTACAGTGCAGTTTATTTAACTGTACGGATGAAGAAACCTAGTCTCGGATGCCTTTGAAGTCTGTTAGTATACATTCATCCATGCTTTGGTTTACTTTCACTTGGATTTTGTAAAATGTTTTAGTTTGCACATATAATTAGAAACAAAAATGAGCTGCTACTCTGGCCATTTATTTTTGTATGCCCTACAAGCATAATAGTTTACAAGGAAACAGGATGTGTTATAATGTATTCTTGAGTCCAAGTTAAATTTTTGCAGGATGTGTGTGGCATACATTAAATTATAATTTCTTAGGTAGACACAGGGCTTTTAGATGGCGTAAAAGTTCAAGCAAGAATTATTTCCAAATCATCAGAATGTACAGTAAACTCTAAACAGCAAGGTATTATTTACAGGGATAATTACTTAATTACCTTAGTAGTGGTGGTTATATTATGCCAACTCTGATACTATTTGTAAACTTTAATATATAAATAGGACATAAGTACACAGTTTACGCTCTGTTGCACTTTTTAACTTGTAGGAAAAATAATGTGTTTATAAATTCTTTTTTATTTAATTGGCTATGTTAGCATCAAAATATACGATGAACAGCAATAATTTGAATATTGTTATGAAAATAAAAATATTTCATTGGTTCTTTTTGTTGCTAAGAGACGTGTCCCCAAAAGACGTTTCCATGGTAACAGACCAATAACAGACCGTTGGAACTTCAGGGCCGCTGAGTTTTATGGAGAAAGTAATCCAACAGTTATAAGTATTACCACCATGGCTTTACCGTTTCTACCAGGGAACTCTCCCAATGAAAGAGTAAGTTTAAGACACTTCGTATGTTTCTCGCAAATTACCGAGTTTCGTTAGCAGGCGACTTCCTTAGCTAGAAACTAACCCCAGGTCGCCTGTTAGCTAGAGAGCGCTTAAGCTCAGATAAAAGTGGTTGTACGAGTGGGTGAGTGATGCATGCTGTTTAGAAAGCGCTTTGAGTACTCAGGCATATAAGAACCAGTCTATTTAACATGTTTTTAATAGAAAGTGCTCAGATATACTTTCTCCTTTCTGTACCGCAGCTGGGGAAGGAGAGATTCCACAAATCCCAACATTTTGACTATTCCAGTGGAGTCCCTATGCTGGTTGGGTCTGAGAAGCCAGGCATTGGAGGAGAACATTTAGTTGGTCAGGAGATTAAACCAAAGTACTCCGTCTATCCCATAGGAAGTGGTACCGGTTTACCACCATGGGTAACCTTTGACAAACAGGTGAATAATAGAAACTGATTTTAATTCTCCACTCAGACAGACATGGTATAGCTTTATGTAATTTTTTTTCATGTCTGTTATTAAGGTTTAAAGCTTCCAATAGCTTGTGTTACTCATTCAAGTAAAAAAAAAAATTAAAGCCTGGTATTTTTTAAAGCCTGTAATCATTTCGCATTTGTCATTTGAGTAATTTTAGCCACAAAATATCATTTTGTTCTTCTAGGTTCTGTGTTTTGATGCATACTTCCAGGAGACTGTACCTGAGGCTCAGTCTGAGACGTACAGAATCAGAAAGTGTAAGATCTACTTCTTCCTGGAAGACGATACCATACAGGTTGTGGAGCCGGAGTACAAGAACAGTGGCATTCCCCAAGGTGTCTGTGATATAACAGGAAATATCTTGAGAATATTGCTTAAATTTAATTACAGCCTCAATAAATAAATAAACAATGAGACACTATGCAAAATATAAATGGAAACAGAATAAAATGAGTTGCAAATCTGATAAACTCACATTTTACTCATGATAAAAACTTGTAACATTTTTAAGAAAAAAATAAGGTCACTTTTGAATTTGATGGGAGGAAGATGAAGAAGAAGAAATTCAAATATTGCATTTTAATTCGTCTGACTACAGATGCAGTCTACTTTGCCTCTCTAAATTTTAAATGAGTGTTTGCTCAGAGAAGATGGTGGCGTTGTTCACATACAGCTTCTTCTCTGCATGATTGAGCTTTAACCGTTTCTGCCAACCATTTGTGGAAAGTGAACAGTGATTTCTGGAAGTGTTCCTGAGCTGATGCAGTGATTTCCATGATAAAACCATGCCTGTATTAGATGCCTTCGGGGTGGCGATGATCATGGGCATCCAGCATTGATTTTCAGCTTTGTCTCTTGCAAAAAGACATTTCTCCAGACAAATATGGGTTTATGAGTTTGTCAGTGATTGCATTCTGTTTTAATTTACATTCTATACAGCATCACAACTCTTTTGGGATTGGGTTTGGATTTTTGTTAATCTTTTGCTTTTTCCCAAGTGGCCCAAAAATCTGCAATATGATGAGAGTTTCCAGACTCATTTGTTACTATGTTGGTGATCCCTGTCATAGGAACACTCATTCGTCGCCACCGTATTCCACTACCTCCTCCAAATGAAGGCCAGTTCTACAACCTGTTCCATTTCAACATCAACCAACAGATGAAGCTGCACTCTCGCACATTCACTGTGACTGACTGTGACTCTTTCACAAGGAACTTTCTGACAAAACTTGGGGTGCACGTAAATAACCCTACAACTGTACCTGAGGACCCCTACAGCAGCCTACGGGAACAGGTGGGCATCCGAAATACATTTTTTGTTGTTTGTATTTTATTTTAACTCATATAACTCTGTCGAAATATATTTTAATCCTCCTTTATTTATTTTTTTAAAGAAAGTTATAGCGAATAATCTATTTGTTTCACGCTTTCAGCTCAAAAAGAGTATGCAGCCACTTCGGCCATATGAGAGACATGATACGCTGAAGCAGTTCTTGGACCATGACCGCAAAGTCCTGCGCTTCTACTGCTTCTGGGATGACTCACAGAGCATTTATGTTGACTTGCGGGAGCTCATACTGCACTACTTCCTGGTTGATGACACCATAGAGATCCGGGAGGTGATCCCCCCAAATTCTGGCAGAGACAAAGTGAACAAATTTCTTCGTCGCTGCAGACTACCTAAGGTAGGTAAAGCAGCGTGATAAGAGCGCGATAACAGCTGTCGAGAAATGAGAGAGTAAGGAAAAAAACCACAGGCAGGGTTATACAAAAGGATAAATAAGGGCTTTTTTGAGCTTGAAGTTTTGCTATTTCTTTGTTTTTGTTAACTTTTAAAGATGGTTACTCCTAACCTAAAGGCTTGCAGTGTCCCTCTTTCTGGTTGTGTTGCTTCTTTTCGTCTTCCTGCTTTCATGGAGACCTCATTCACTCTGACAGGACTGCTTTAGCACCCAGTTTCCCTCAAGCATGTAGGCTTTCTCCTCCAGTTACTGACTGACCAAGCTTAATTCATCCTGAAGGACATCCAGGCATCAATCATGTCAGTGTATAACTATGTGTTTTCAGTCCAGTAACGTTGTTTGCTCCGATGCCTTTTTATTAAATGTCAGCCTTAAAGGTTGAGCAGACTTTGCCATCCAGTGGGAAATCACCGTGTCCTTAACGACAGATCTCGTTTCCTTCTTCAGTCTTATTTTGTTGATCTGCTTTTCCCTCTCTCTTTCAGTCTTTTATCCGTCTTTTTATTTCTCTTACCAGTTGTGTGCATGCAGAATGGTATTTACTTATAAAGAATAATTTTTGTTTAACAGTTTCTGTATTTTTCCTGTCCGCACTTGTTTCCCTTTTGCAGCATGTTCCAGCCAAAGTCAAGCAGCCTGGAGAGATAACAGACCGCACGGTGCTCAACGTGCTCACCTCCAGTACTATGGGAAACCGCTACATACTGGACAGCCTCAAAGTATGTCCTGTCTCAGCCACGCTCACACTACAAACATGCTAACGGGATGTTATTTGAGAGGTCACCGAGAGGCTAGGCAGTTAGCGAGATTTACATGAATCTCAGAGGTTAAACCTAAAATGAGCTATTAAGACACTCGATTAGAGTTAGAGGATAAAATATGCGTCAAATTACAATCCAGTAATCCAGTCTAGGGGAAGGCAGCTTCCTTTTTCAGTTAATACAATACTGTGCAAACCTCTTGTGTCACTCCTCATTTCCTCCATATTTTGCTAGGAAATTAGGAAATAGAGGCAATTTATTGAAACATGTGTGTACATATGTGGAAATACAATATATAAGGCAAAAACAGAGGTTGTACAAGACCTTGAAAGTCAAAGTATGACCACCTTTATACTTCACAGTCTGAACTCTCTTAGGTGGGTTTTCTTCTAATTTCTTTGACTATCCTTTAGGAATAGCTCTCAAAGACTTTCAAAGTTCTTCTTTGGATGTTGGCTGCTTTTTGTTCTGTTCTCTGTGAAGATGATGCCACACTGCTAAAATGATTCTGCTGAGGCCAGTCCATGACTGATAATGTTCCATTGTATGTTTCTCTATTCAGATATGCTTTTACTGCGTTGGCAGTGTCATGCTGAAAAAGAAGCTGTTGCTAATCAAACACAGATTATGTTTGACCACACTTTTCTGTATTAAATAATAATTCCATCAATTTTCAGTTTTGCCTGTATGCAACCATCAGTCTTATCAGAAATAAAAGGTTTCCTGAGTTTGACCCAAAATAAGGTTTTAAAATGCTTCCACAGAGCGTTAATCTTATTCCACCATTTTTGCTGACATAATTTCTGCTGTGGATTTTAATACAGGATTCTTCGATCACCATGTCCCACTCCCTGTATCCACTCAGCACCAGGCTCTTAATAGATATAACCATCCAATTCATGTGTGTTTAAGTAATTAAATTCAACAAGTAAGATTCTATATAAGTTTTTGTTTTGTTTACTCATGTCATTATCTCTATTCTCACCTGCAGACCGGAGCTGTCCACGAGGAATTCTACAAGGACTGTGATTTAATCATAGGTGGGGAAGTGAATGTGTGGGGCAGGAGAGTAATCCTCGCTGACTGTGATGACTTCACCAAACACTACTACCGCGCCAAATATGGCATCGGTACGGTAAACACTACTGCAGTGCTGTTGATTTCTTTATTTCAGTATTACTAAAAATGTTTGCATTGTTTCTTTGGACAGGATTGTCAACTGAAAAAAAAAATGCATTATGTATACACCTATGGAATAACTGATGTAAGAAAATGCTTACAGTGACATATTTTTTCCTGGGGATTTTCACTTGTGTCTTGCATTGCATTAATCTGAACACTTGGGGGCAGTAAGAGCAAGCATCTGCCAAAGCCGTCTTTCTTGTGGGGGTGATTCCTGAATCCAATGGTACAGGATAGATTTGCTTGGATAATGAAGTCTTTCTGTCTATAGAGAGCGCTTATTGCTTGACGCTTATTAGAAAAACAGAAAGTGTTCAACACCACTGATGAACTGACAAAAGACACCTGGGCCTCCAGTTAAAGTTAAAGGCACTTACTCCCCAGCAGGGAAAAACCTTATAGTGTATCCTTGCTCACTGCCACCTTGGGCAGGTTTTGGGGGCTTGCTGCATTAGTCACAGTAGGAAACAAGACAGAGGCCCCGCTGACAGGTCACTGTGATGGAAGTGTCCCTTCTTGCTCTGAGTAGTCAGGGGTCAGCTCAGGGATAGATGACCTGTTTCGTTGTGATCTCCTCCTGGGTTTATTTTCTTCTTTTAAATGTTTTGTCTCTTCTTTCTTCTGCTTCCTCTTAGAGGACTTCACCCCGTTGCAGTACAAAGCTCCGCCAGCCCCTAAGCCCCCGAGACCTGTGCCCCCCTACAACGGCTTTGGCTCAGAGGAGGACTCGCTGAGCTTCTGCCAGCGCCTCCTGCCCAAGCCACCACGTAAAGACTTCCAGAAATTTATGGCGAAAGACAGGTTCGATGAGTTTAAGTCACAGTCACAATCAAATTAGTGAAAGTTTTTTATCTCTACTCTATCTCTCACTATATGTGTGTTAGTGCTAGCCCCGAACTCTACTGTGAGCCTGTCTCCACAGGTATGGCTTGGACAGTAAAGTGCTGAATTTCCAAGCTAAGATGATTACAGCTGATCCAGTTGACAGAGAGCGGGTCTTCATCATCTCCTTCTACCTCTCCAATGACACCATCAGTGTGTTTGAACGCCCACAGAAGAACTCAGGTAAAAACTTTCCATCCTCATTTGCAACAGAAACACTCGTAGGACCTGAGATACAAATCGATGACCCTCATGGTTCGGATACATGTAGTTAAGTATTAGAGAAGCTTTCTTTCTACACTCTGTCCCATGTTGTAGGTGTTCTTGGTGGTAAGTTTCTGGAGCGCGGTCGTGTAAAGAAGCCAGGCCAGGAGCTGTTTAAGAGTCAGCTGTCTCAGTACTTTACAGCTCAGGATCTGTATGTGGGAGCTACCCTCTGCCTTAACAGCATCAACTTCCAGCTTCTGGATGCTGATGAATACACATTCAAGTACATGGAGCAGCATGCTGAGGAGGTAAAGAGGAAAAATAAGAAATCAGCTCAAGCTGGTTTTAGTTTTTTGTCTCGGGGGCATGAAGCAGTCCGCTTTTCCTTAAGTGCTATTATTTCCTTAACTGCATTTCGTTGCCCTGTACCTGTGCATGTGCAATGACAATGAAGTTGAATTCTATTCTAATTCTATTCTATTAAGCATGTTTTCTGTGTTACCCTTTAAAGTTTCCCAGAGCCAACATGGGCATCATCATTAGCAAACTAAGGTCCCTTCCGGAGGAGAAACAGCGTGAGATCAGGAAGTTTCTGACTCTCAGTGACCCCAGCAACACTGGCTTCATCCCTTTTGAGTCGATAAGGTACAGTAATGAAGCAAAAACACTTGCAGTTTAATCTCTAGCCCGCAAGTGTTGAAGTACATGATCAATGTATTCAGTTCTCCAAGGTGAAATTACTGCCAGCACCTCCTGTTAGCAGAGTGTGGTAACTTGGACGAGACCGAGAGAAGGGTTCTAGTTCCCAACCATAAAGTGATGAAAAGGACAGTTAATCACTACATATGTGGAGTTTAAATAGTCATTTACTGGAGACTAATTTGTTCCTATCCAATTCTAGGGATGTAAATATAATAAGTGACACATGAAAGCAAAGAGAAATCCTGTGCACAGTATATTAAGGGTGTTTTCACATCTGCAGGGTTTAGTCAGTTTAAATCAAATTCTAAGTCGAACTCTCTTCGTTTTATGGAAAATGGAGAATAAAACAGTTAGTATGGGCCAGCTATAAATTGAATGTAAGTTCTCCATGTTATCCACTCAGCGAGAACATAACCTCAACCTCTTTCCTCTATTTACTTTTGTTGCTCCAGACACATCTGACCAATAAGCATACTACACGTTCTCACTTATTTTGTAGCGACACATTTTGGTTCACTTGGAGTTCCCCTTCGAGTTTTATCTGGTAACCAGAAACCAAATCTTCGTGTTTACATACTCATGAGCTGATTTGGACCAGAGTAAGTGAACTGTAGGTGTGAAAACAACCTTAAAGGATTGTGAGATGTGGGTTAATTCATTTGTCATCAGTTTTTGTGTATTATTTTCTCCCCACATAGGAGCCTGCTGCTGGGACTGGACTGCAATCTGTCTGAGCACGAGGTGCTGGTGCTGGGCCGGTGTTTCTCAGAGCGCGAGCAGACCCAGGTGGACGTGGGCTTGATGCTGGCTGTGGCCCAGGACTTCCTCAAGAAGAAGGCCTTTGAAGAATTCCCTAAAATGGCCAGAGCATTCGCGGATCACGATCGACACAAGTAAGGCAAAATACTATTGCAACATAAACACAGACACACACAGAAAAACACACAGGCAGATAGCGTCACAACAAGGCATCAATCGTGCAGCCTGTGGCCCCCATACCTCAGAGCAACGATTAGTTCCAGCAATGCCATAGCGGAGCATGGGAACCAGATGGATCCTTAAGACCTGTTTAGCCCAGTGCGCACGCGCACACACACACACACACACACACACACACACACACACACACACACACACACAGTCTCCTGAGTCTATTATGTGTGTTTCTCATTGTCTGTCACCTTCATTTTGTTTTTGTGCATAAAATCACATATTTAATGCGCACACACTGCTCATCCATTTGATAGGACCTTTAACCCACTTTTGCTGATTTGTTTATGTGACAAAAGTGTAGACACCCTTGATAGGCATCAACTTGTTCATCAGCGTCCCTGTAATAAGGAAGGCATGACAAGAACAGCGCCTCTGGACTCGCGGTCATTACTGTGGAGAATAAGTGTTCTTGCAGGACAGACATCCTCTGTTTTACACACATTGTCCAAATACGATATCACTTTAAAACGTTTTCCACTAGCACTGAATTTATGTCAGTCCTTATGGGAATTACATGTACTTTATGTTAAACTAACAACAAAGGCCAGCTCATGTTGCTGCTGATGGCACATTGTCTCTGATGTAATGTACTGGCCTCTAACCAACATGTTTTGTTTTGTTTTTTTTCTTAGAGCCTTTCTCAAATGTCTCTACAAACAGCAGACTCACAGCCAATGCGAGTCTGAACTGTAGCTGCAGCTTTTGGCTCTACCATATGTTGGATATGTTGTGCGCTTGTTTTGTTTTTTTTCTTTAGGACACAACGTCTCTCCACAAAAGCGATAAGGACCATTTGTAAAGCTTTCCACCTTCCCGTGCCCAACAGCCTGCTCGAAGGTCTTCTCAGCAAGTAAGAGCCCACAAATCAGTTTAGAGTAGAGCAGTTCAAGGTCCCCTCAAAAATGTCAGAACATTTTCAGAAGGCTTTTCAGAAAGATTTATTTTCACCGAGGTGAAGTGCAGTCCGCAGTCTGTGCCCGGGATTGTTCTTGTCATACAAAAAAAAATCTCTACCGAACTGAAAACCACAAAAATTAAGAAATGGTGCCTTGTTACAATCTTTTCAAGGACATATCTTATAAATATTTAAAGGTGTGTTCTGACCAGAGTTGTTTTTTTTAATTGCACTTGAAATTTTGGTTTCTATTTTCAGTTGGTTTCCAGTGTGCGTTTCATTTTTTTGTTTCAGCTTGATTTATTTAGTTTCAGTGTTTAGACTCAGTTTTGTTTTTATTTGTTATTATTTGTGTTGGGGGTATTTGACTGGGTAAGAAATATAAGACATCAAGTAGACATCCCAATCACAATCTGCACTAACATCTCCTGATGGTTGAGAAAACTACATTTTAAAAATGTTAAAGACAATTTCTACATATTTTTTTGGCTGCTTTTGTCAGCTCAGAATATTGTTTGGTAGTTTCTGTTTTCTCTGAAGTCTACATTGTTTATTTTTATTCCACATTTAAAAAAAAAATCATACTTGGCTTTACAGTTGTTGTTACAAGTTGCGAAGAAAAGTTTTGAAGTAGTGCAGATACAGTGCAGAAATATGGGTTAAACTTGGCCCAGGTGGTGTGAATACAGTCCAATATGCATCCGTGCAAACTGAAAATATTTCACCTTTCAACAAAAAATGTATGAAAGCCACAGAGATTCTGACTCAGACTGGATTTTCCAGAAGCCACAGACAAACAGAAAGTACATGATTATTGTAGCACCTTTGGGGCAGCTGGAACTGGAAGAATAAGCAAAAATTGCAGGAGTCTGATAATTAATGTGTAATTCCATCTGTGACTTATTTTTGAAAAGGAAGCAATTCTTAAATTTTAGTTTGCAAAATGGTTCAATAAGCTCCAGCGACTGTGACCATGAAGCACAACAAAACAGTTTCTCAAGTGGATGGCATCTTTAATTCAGGTTTGCAGATGGAGATGAGATTGACTACTATGCCTTCCTTGCTGGTATTAACTGGTTAGAGCACCCTGCTCCACCCGTGATGCCTGAAGACACCTTAAAGGTGAGAAAAAGCAGTAACTATAAAGCAAATAAAGCAAGAAGAAAGAGTCAATTCAGTGAGAGACAGTAAGTGATTTCACAGCATGTGCACAGATTTTTTAAATAGGGGTAACTGAAAATGAGTTTACGTTCTCCTCTAACCTGCAATCACTCAGTGGATGAGTGAGCCAAAGGCAGAATCAAGTGAGCGGAAAGGAACAGTCATCGGATAAGAAGACAATCTGTGTGTGTGTGTGTGTGTGTGTGTGTGTGTGTGTGTGTGTGTGTGTGTGTGTGTGTGTGTGTGTGTGTGTGTG